>NW_027253347.1:32500-258186 GCF_044704955.1 Pristiophorus japonicus
CCTATGCGTGGATTTTTTTAACGTGGGGTGGCCGTTGCACACCAGTCACCACACGGGCGATTAACCAAGACGACTAGAGACCTGCTCTGCTGCACGGACCCAGTGAGCACACATCGCAGTGTGGGCCGGCCCGTGCTGCCCCTGGGCCCTCGCCTCTCCTGGGCCCCAGACTCACGCCTCTCCTGAACCCCGGTCACATCCCTCTACAATCTCTTGCCGCTCCTTCGCCCCGACCTCACCGCTCCTGCTGTACCTGCCCACACTCCAATCACCGACCTGGAACTTGGTGGCGTCCCTTTTCACTGCTGTTGCTCTCCTGCTCCAACGGTGCTCGTACCTAGCTTTGTATTGTCAGCAAACTTGGATACATTACACTCGGTCCCTTTATCTAAGTCATGAATATAGGTTGTAAATAGCTGAGGCCCAGCACTGATCCTTGCGGCACCCCACTAGTTACAACCTGCCAATCTGAAAATGACACATTTATTCCTATGGTCCCTTCACTGTCCGTTAACCAATCCTTTATCTGTGCTAATACATTGCTCCCAACGCATGCACAATTAGTACATTGAAATAACAGCTAGTCGGCTACCCGGGTTCCCTGGAGCAGTACACGGCCGCGCACCTTACAGGGAACACTATCCCAAACCCCATTAGCCCTCATCTTGCACAACAACTTTTTATGTGGCACCTTATCGAATGCCTTTTGGAACGCCAAATATACTACATCCACTGGTTCCCCTTTATCTACCCTGCTGGTTACATCCTCAAAACAACTGTAATAAATTTGATCAACAGGATTTCCCTTTCATGGATTTATGCAAACTGGAGTGCTCATCATCATAGGCAGTCCCTTGGAGTCGAGGATGACTTGCTTCCACACTAAAAGTGAGTTCTCAGGTGACTGAACAATCCAATGCGGGAATTACAGTCTCTGTCATAGAAACATAGAAAATAGGTGCAGGAGTAGGCCATTCGGCCCTTCGAGCCTGCACCACCATTCAATATGACCATGGTTGATCATTCACCTCAGTACCCATTTCCTGCTTTCTCTCCATACCCTTGATCCCTTTAGCCGTAAGGGCCATATCTAACTCTCTTTTGAATATATCTAACGAACTGGCTTCAACAACTCTCTGTGGTAGAGAATTCCACAGGTTCTCCACTCTCAGAGTGAAGAAGTTTCTCCTCATCTCGGTCCTAAATGGCTTACCCCTTATCCTTAGACTGTGACCCCTGGTTCTGGGCTTCCCCAACATCGGGAACATTCTTCCTGCATCTAATCTGTCCAATTCTGTCAGAATTTTATATATTTCTATGAGATCCCCTTTCATTCTTCTAAATTGCAGTGAATATAAGCCCAGTCGATCCAGTCTCTCTTCATATGTCAATCCTGCCATCCCGGGAATCAGTCTGGTGAACCTTCGCTGCACTCCCTCAATAGCAAGAATGTCCTTCCTCAGATTAGGAGACCAAAACTCAACACAATATTCCAGGTGAGGCCTCACCAAGGCCCTGTACAACAGCAGTAAGACCTCCCTGCTCTGATACTCAAATCCTCTCGCTATGAAGGCCAACATACCATTTGCCTTCTTCACCGCCTGCTGTACCTGCATGCCAACTTTCAATGACTGATGTACCATGACACCCAGGTCTCGTTGCACCTCCCCTTTTCCTAATCTGCCACCATTCAGATAATATTCTGCCTTCATGTTTTTGCCACCAAAGTGGATAACCTCACATTTATCCACATTATACTGCATCTGCCATACATTTGCCCACTCACCTAACCTGTCCAAGTCACCCTGCAGCCTCTTGGCGTTCTCCTCACTTCTATACTCCTTGGAGATGTAACGTGTCTCGCTGAGGTGATAGATCTGAACAATGACAACTGTCTTCTGTCGAGCTTTACTGAGACATGGCAGTTCGACATGCTGTAGATTTGCCAAAGGCATAAGATGCCCTTTAGAGAGAGGGTCGGTGACGGAATTTACCAACAGAACAGTGTTTAAAGACTAACTCACCAAGTTCAATTATTGCCTTCATGTGATCTTTCTCCTTCAACAGATGGTCTACTAATACCAATGATAATTCAGAATCCCACCAGGGCAGCGAACATTGTTTACCTTAATTGTATTGTGAAAAATGGGGAAACAACTGCGATGTTCTGGCTTAAAGGAGGTGAAGCACTTCAAAGTGACGCCACCTATGAATTGTCGTTTGACAACAGAACACTGACGATTAAAACTGAGCAACTTTCCTCATGTACGCTGTACACTTGTGTGATCAGAAACCAGGTCAGCCAGACCAACAACTCCCATTTGCTCATTATGGAAGGTACGTGTTAGAACGGTCCTATTTAGTGTTCGCGAGTTACATGATGGGCATGTTAAGCCAGCGCAGTCTCGCATTTTGGGATTTTTACCTGTACGCCCTGAAACAGATGTTGTTTTTACGTGTTGGGGAATGAAGAGGGGCAGGTGCAAGGGGTATCAGTGGGAGAGCATTTAGGTGCTAGCGATCATAATTCAGTACGATTTAGGGTAGTTATGGGAAAGAACAACGGGGGACCAGGAATAAAAGTTCCCAATTAGGGGAAAAGCCAGCTTTGCTGAGATGGGATTTGACCAAAAGTGGACTGGAAACGGCTACTTGATGGTAAATCAGTGTCAGAGCAGTGGGGGGTATTCAAGGAGGAGATCCTGAGGGTACAGAGCAATTATTCTCTGAAAGAAAAAGTGAGGGGCTGAAAAATCTAGAGCCCCCTGGATGTCAAGGGACATACAGGGTAGGATAAAGAAAAAAAGGGAGGTTTATGACAGATATCGAGGGCTCAATACTGCAGCGACTCTAGAGGAGTATAAGAAGTGCAGGGTGCAATTAAAAAATATATCATATCAGGAAAGCAAAGAGAGAGCATGAAAGAATGTTGGTGTAAAATCAGGGAAACTCAAAGATGTTTTATAAATACATTGAGAGCAAGAGGATAACTAGAGAAAGAGTGGGGCCTATTAGAGACCATAAAGGAAATTTGTGTGTGGAGGCGGAAGACATGGGTAGGATTCTTAAGGAATTGTTTGCATCTGTTTTCACAAAAGAGAGGGGCGATGCAGACTTTGCAATGAGGGAGGAGGAGTGTGAAATATTAGACAAGGTAAACATAGTGAGAGAGGAAATATTAAGGGTTTCTGCAGCTTTGAAAGTGGATAAATCCCCAGCCCCGGATGAAACGTATCCCAGGGTGTTAAGAGAAGCAAAAGAGGAAATAGCAGAGGCTCTGACCATCATTTTCCAATCCTCTCTGGCTACAGGTGTGGTGCCAGAGGACAGGAGGACTGCTAATGTGGTACCTTTGTTTAAAAAGGGAGAAAGGTACAGACCGAGTAATTACAGGCCAGTCAGCCTAACCTCGGTGTGGGTAAATTATTGGAAAAATCTTGAGGGACAAGATAAATCTTCATTTAGAAAGAAATGGATTAATCAAACACAGTCATCCCTACATTTCTGACTGTCTCGTTCGTGGTTCCCTAGTGGTGTTCCATTGAGGGAATGATCAGCCATGATCTTATTGAATGGTGGTTCAGGCTCAAAGGGCCTGCACCTGTTTTCTATGTTTCTATGTTAATGCAACAGCTAATGGATAACAACATAAGAACACAACATAAGAAATAGGACCTGGCCCCTTGAGCCTGCTCCGCCATTTAATAAGTTCATGGCTGATCTGATCATGGACTCAGCTCCATTTCCCTGCCCACTCCCCATAACTTTTTACGCCCTTATTGCTCAAAAATCTGTCTATCGCCGCCTTGAATATATTCAATGACCCAGCCTCCACAGCTCGCTGGTGCAGAGAATTCCACAGATTTACAACCCTCTGAGAGAAGAAATTCCTCCTCATCTCAGTTTTAAATGGACGGCCCATTATTCTGAGACTATGGCCCCAAGTTTCCACATGATTTGCTCCTGATTTTTAGGAGCAACTGGTGTAGAACGGAGTACCTTAGAAATCGGAATTCTTGTCATTTAGTTTGCTCCAGTTCTAGTCAGTTAGAACAGTTTCACTTTGGAACAGAATTTTGTTTTCAAAAGGGGGCGAGTCCGGCCACTTACGCCTGTTTTCAAAGTTTCGGCAGTGAAAACTTACTCCAAACTAACTTAGAATGGAGTAAGTGAAGATTTTTGTACAATCAAAAAAACCTTGTCTACACTTTAGAAAATCAGGCGTAGGTTACAAATCAGGCGTAGGGAATGGGGGGGGCGGGGTTTAAAGGGAAGTTTACAAACATTAAACATTTCAGTTTTACAAATAAAGAGCCATCATCAATAATAAATGATAAATACATCAATAAATCAACCAATAAATCAATCCAAAAAAATTAATAAATAATTTTTTTTCCAAAAAATCAATAAATAAAACATTTTCTACTTACCGACTGCAGCACCGGGAGCCCTCCAACAGCGAGCTGGGATGCCCCCCCCAGTGTGTCTCTGTCAGTGTCTCTATCTCTCTGTCTGTCTGTGTGTGTCTCTCATTCTCTGTCTGTCAGTGCCTGTGTTTCTGACAGCGAGGGGAGGGGGAGGAGGGGGGTAGAGGGAGAGAGGGGGGGAGCAGGGGAGCAGAGGGAGGGAAGGGGGAGGGATGGGGGAGAAGGGGGAGGGATGAGGGAGAAGGGGGAGGGGGGAGAAAGGAGATGGGGGGAGGAGATATGGGGGAGGAGATTGGGGGGGGAGGAGATTGGGGGGGGGGAAAGGAGAAGGGGGAGGGAGGCTGAACGGGCAGGGCCCGTCCCCAGCACCAGATTTACAGGTAGGTGGCGTTGGGTCGGGTCGGGGGGGTGGTGGGAGGGAGGTCGGTTCGGTTCGGGTCGGGTCGGGGGGAGGGAGGGACAGGGAGGTCAGGTCGGATCCAGTCCGGGGGCGGTGGGGGGAGCGGGAGTCGGGTCGGGTCCAGTCGGGGCGGGGGGAGTCGGGTTGGGTCCAGTCCGGGGGGGGTGGGGGGGAGCGGGAGTCGGGTCGGGTCGGGTCCGGGGGGGGGTGGGGGGGAGCAGGAGTCAGGTCGGGGTAGGGTCCGGTCCATGGCGGGAAGCAGGAGTCGAGTCGGGTCGGGAGGAAGCAGGAGCTGGGTGTGGGAGGAGCCTTATTCACACAGCCCCAGTGAGGCCATTGGGCCAGGGTTAGGGGCTGCGTGCTTCGGGCCCCTCCCACACAGTTCGGCGCCTGGAGCTACTGCACTTGCGTGCCCACTGTAGCGCGCATGTGCAGAGGTCCCGGCACTGTTTTCAGCGCAGGGACCTGGCTCCGCCCCCCCACAGCTCGTGCCGGCTGCGCCGAGGGCCAGAGGACCTGCAGGGAGGTGGAGAATACCGAGGGTTTTTTTGGGCGCACTTTGTGGCGCGAAAAACGGGCGTCCAGGTCGGGACTGCTCCGTTGTCCCCTATGTCCCCTAGTTCTAGTCTCCCCCATCAGTGGAAACATCCTCTCTGCATCCATCTTGTTGAGCCCCCTCATAATCTTATGTGTTTCGATAAGATCACCTCTCATTCTTCTGATTTCCAATGAGTAGAGGCTCAACCTATTTTCATAAGTCAACCCCCTCATCTCCGGAATCAACCGAGTGAACGTTCTCTGAACTGCCTCCAAAGCAATTATATCCTTTCGTAAATATGGAAACCAAAACTGCACGCAGTACTCCAGGTGTGGCCTCACCAATACCCTGTATAACTGGAGCAAGACTTCCCTGCTTTTATACTCCATCCCCTTCGCAATAAAGGCCAACATTCCATTGGCCTTCCTGATCACTTGCTGTACCTGCATACTAACTTTTTGTGTTACATGCACAAGTACCCCCAGGTCCCACTGTACTGCAGCACTTTGCAATTTTTCTCCATTTAAATTATCATTTCCTTTTCTATTATTTCTGCCAAAGTGGATAACCTCACATTTTCCCACATTATACTCCATCTGCCAAATGTTTGCCCACTCACTGAGCCTGTCCCTATCCCTTTGCAGATTCTTTGTGTCCTCCTCACAATTTGCTTTCCCACCCATCTTTGTATAGAAACATAGAAAATAGGTGCAGGAGTAGGCCATTCGGCCCTTTGAGCCTGCACCACCATTCAATAAGATCATGGCTGATCATACAACTTCAGTACCCCATTTCTGCTTTATCTCCATACTCCTTTAGCTGTAAGGGCCACATCTAACTCCCTTTTGAATATATCTCACGAACTGGCCTCAACAACTTTCTGTGGTAGATAATTCCACAGGTTCACAACTCTCTGAGTGAAGAAGTTTTTCCTAATCTCGGTCCTAAATGGCTTACCCCTTATCCTTAGACTGTGACCTCTGGTTCTGGACTTCCCCAACATCGGGAACATTCTTCCTGCATCTAACCTGTCCAGTCCCGTCAGAATTTTATATGTTTCTATGAGATTCCCTCTCATTCTTTTAAATTACAGTCAATATAAGCCTAGTCGATCCAATCTTTCTTCATATGTCAGTCCTGCCATCCCGGGAATCAGTCTGGTGAACCTCCGCTGCACTCCCTCAATAGCAAGAACATCCTTCCTCAGATTAGGAGACCAAAACTCAACACAATATTCCAGGTGAGGCCTCACCAAGGCCCTGTACAACTGCAGTAAGACCTCCCTGCTCCTATACTCAAATCCCCTCGCTATGAAGGCCAACATACCATTTGCTTTCTTCACCGCCTGCTGTACCTGCATGCCAACTTTCAATGACTGATGCACCATGACACCTCCCCTTTTCCTAATCTGTCACCATTCAGATAATAATCTACCTTCCTATTTTTGCCACCATAGTGGATAACCTTACATTTATCCACATTATACTGCATCTGCCATGCATTTGCCCACTCACCTAACCTGTCCAAGTCACCCTGCAGCCTCTTAGCATCCTCCTCACAGCTCACACTGCCACCCAGCTTAGTGTCATCTGCAAACTTGGAGATATTACACTCAATTCCTTCATCTAAATCATTAATGTATATTGTAAATAGCTGGGGTCCCAGCACTGAACCTTGCGGTACCCCACTAGTCACTGCCTGCCATTCTGAAAAGGACCTGTTTATCCCGACTCTTTGCTTCCTGTCTGCCAACCAGTTCTCTATCCACGTCAGTACATTACCCCCAATCCCATGTGCTTTAATTTTTCACACCAATCTCTTGTGTGGGACCTTGTCAAAAGCCTTTTGAAAGTCCAAATACACCACATCCACTGGTTCTCCCTTGTCCACTCTACTAGTTACATCCTCAAAAAATTCCAGAAGATTTGTCAAGCATGATTTCCCTTTCATAAATCCATGCTGACTTGGACCGATCCTGTCACTGCTTTCCAATTGTGCTGCTATTATATCATCAGCAAACTTGGCTGCATTGCACTCGGTCCCTTACCAAGTCATTAATGTAGATTGTAAATAGTTGAGGCCTCAGCACCTTGTCGAATCTGAGATTGTTGTCCCAGGAGAAGTGCAGCAACAGGGACCAATCTCCTTCGCTGCTGCTGGTGAAGGATGCTCCCTATTCGAGTCGAAGAGATCATAGACAGAAAGTGTGGTCTAAGCGACGGTAGAAAAATTCACGCGAGATATCAGCAAGGTCAAACTCCAAGAAGAACGAGTGGCTTTAACACAGTTTTAACTTGCATATGGCCAAGTTGGTGCATTCGTGGACAGACAGTACAATGGTGTACAATGGCGTGGAGGCCCCCGATCTGTGTGAGAACACCAGTGGCACGTCGGGGCCATAAAAGGAGCGGCGAGCAGCCTCGGGAGCAGCGTGGAGCCGTACTACTCCAGGGAGCAGCACGAGCTGGTGCAGGAGGACAACGGCAGCGAAGAGTGACATCATCAAGGTCCAGGTCAGTGATTGGAGCGCGGACAGGTACAGCAGGAGCAGCGAGGTCGGGGCGAAGGAGCGGTGAGAGACTGTGGAGGGCCGTGATCAGGGCCCAGGAGAGGCGAGGGCCCAGGGGCAGCACGGACCAGCCCACACTGCGATATGTGTGCGCACTGGGTCCGTGCAGCAGAGCTGGTCTCCAGTCGTCCTGGTTAATCTTTTCTGCACCCTCTCTCAGGCCTTCATGTCCTTTCTAAAGTGCGGGGCCCAGAATTGGACACAACACTCCAGTTGGGGCCGAACCAGTGTTTTATACAGGTTCATCATAGCTTCCTTGCTTTTGTACTCTATGTATTAAGCACAGGATTCTGTAAGCTTTTTTAAATGCTTTTTCAACTTGCCCTGCCACTTTCAATGATTTGTGCACATATATCCTTCAGTCTCTCTGTTCACGCACTCTTAGAATCATAGAAATTTACAGCAGAGAAGGAGGCCACTTTGGCCCATCGTTTCCATGCCAGCCGACAAAGAGCTATCCAGCCTAATCCCACTTTCCAGCTCTACTGGAGGTTACTTCAACTGCACATCCAAGTATCTTTTAAAGGTGGTGAGGGTTCCTGCCTCTTATCACCATAGGCAGTCCCTCAGAATCGAGGAAGACTTGCTTCCCCTCTTAAAATGAGTCCTTAGGTGGCTGAACAGTCCAATATGAGAACCACAGTCCCTGTCACAGGTGGGACAGACAGTGGTTGAGGGAAGGGGAGGGTGGGACTGGTTTGCCGCACGCTCCTTCCGCTGCCTGCACTTGGTTTCTGCATGCTCTCAGCGACGAGACTCGAGGTGCTCAGCGCCCTCCCAGATGCACTTCCTCCACTTAGGGCGTTCTTTGGCCAGGGACTCCCAGGTGTCAGTGGGGATGTTGCACTTTATCAGGGAGGCTTTGAGGGTGTCCTTGTAACGTTTCCTCTGCCCATCTTTGGCTTGTTTGCCGTGAAGGAGTTCCGAGTAGAGCGCTTGCTTTGGGAGTCTCGTGTCGGGCATGTGGACAGTGTGGCCCTGCCCAGTGGAGCTGATCGAGTGTGGTCAGTGCTTCAATGCCAGAGATGTTGGCCTGGTCGAGGACGCTAATGTTTGTGCGTCTGTCCTCCCAGGGGATTTGTAGGATCTTGCGGAGACATCGTTGGTGGTATTTCTCCAGCGACTTGAGGTGTCTACTGTACTGTACCACTTTTTCAGGCAGTGAGTTCCAGACCCTCACCACCCTCTGGGTGAAGACATTTCCCCTCAAATCCCCTCTAAACCTCCTCCCAATTACTTTAAATCTATGCCCCTGGTTGTTGACCCCTCTGCCAAGGGAAATGGGTCCTTTCTATCCTCCCTATTCAGGCCCCTCATAATTTTATACACCTCAATCAGGTCTCCCCTCAGCCTCCTCTGTTCCAAAGAAAACAGACCCAGCCGACCCAATCTTTCCTCAAAGCCAAAATTCTCCAGGCAACATTCTTGAAGGGCAAGGAGGTGGGGTGGCTCTGTTAATAAAGGATGATATCAGGGCAGTTGTGAGAGATGATATTGGCTCGAATGAACAAAATGTTGAATCATTGTGGGTAGAGATTAGAGATAGTAAGGGGAAAAAGTCACTGGTGGGCATAGTTTATAGGCCCCCAAATAATAACTTCACGGTGGGGTGGACAATAATCAAGGGAATAATAGAGGCATGTGAAAAAGGAACGGCAATAATCATGGGGGATTTTAACCTACATATCGATTGGTCAAATCAAATCACACGGGGTAGCCTGGAGGAGGAATTCAAAGAATGCATACGGGATTGTTTCTTAGAACAGTATATTACAGAACCTACAAGGGAGCAAGCTATCTTAGATCTGGTCCTGTGTAATGAGACAGGAATAACAAACGATCTCCTAGTAAAAAATCCTCTCGGAATGAGTGATCACAGTATGGTTGAATTTGTAATACAGATTGAGGGTGAGGAAGTAGTGTCTCAAACGAGCATACTATGCTTAAACAAAGGGAACTACAGTGGGATGAGGGCAGAGTTAGCTAAAGTAGATTGGAAACACAGACTAAACGGTGGCACAATTGAAGAGCAGTGGAGCAGTGCTCAACAAAAATATATTCCAGTGAAAAAGAAGGGCGGTAAGAGAAGGGATAACCAGCCGTGGATAACCAAGGAAATAAAGGAGAGTATCAAATTGAAAACCTATGCGTATAAGGTGGCCAAGGTAAACGACAGCAACGAATGACTAAGAAAGCAATAAAGAAAGGAAAGATAGATTACGAAAGTAAACTTGCGCAAAACATAAAAACAGACAGTAAAAGCTTTTACCGATATATAAAACGGAAAAGAGTGACTAAAGTAAATGTTGGTCCCTGAGAAGATGAGAAGGGGGGTTTAATAATGGGAAATGTGGAAATGGCTGAGACCTTAAACAATTATTTTGCTTCGGTCTTCACAGTGGAAGACACAAAATCCATGCCAAAAATTGCTGGTCACGGGAATGTGGGAAGGGAGGACCTTGAGACAATCACTATCACTAGGGAGGTAGTGCTGGACAGGCTAATGGGACTCAAGGTAGACAAGTCCCCTGGTCCTGATGAAATGCATCCCAGGGTATTAAAAGAGATGGCGGAAATTATAGCAGATGCATTTGTTATAATCTACCAAAATTCTCTAGACTCTGGGGAGGTACCAGCAGATTGGAAAGCAGCTAATGTAACGCCTCTGTTTAAAAAAGGGGGCAGGCAAAAGGCAGGTAACTATAGGCCGGTCAGTTTAACATCTGTAGTGGGGAAAATGCTTGAAGCTATCATTAAGGAAGAAATAGCGGGACATCTAGATAGGAATAATGCAATCAAGCAGACGCAACGTGGATTCATGAAGGGGAAATCATGTTTAACTAATTTACTGGAATTGTTTGAGGATATAACGAGCATGGTGGATAGAGGTGTACCGATGGATGTGGTGTATTTATATTTCCAAAAGGCATTCGATAAGGTGCCACACAAAAGGTTACTGCAGAAGATAACGGTACGCGGAGTCAGAGGAAATGTGTTAGCATGGATCGAGAATTGGCTGCCTAACAGAAAGCAGAGAGTCGGGATAAATGGGTCCTTTTCGGGTTGGAAATCGGTGGTTAGTGGTGTGCCACAGGGATCGGTGCTGGGACCACAACTGTTTACATTATACATAGATGACCTGGAAGAGGGGACAGAGTGTAGTGTAACAAAATTTGCAGATGACACAAAGATTAGTGGGAAAGCGGGTTGTGTAGAGGACACAGAGAGGCTGCAAAGAGATTTAGATAGGTTAAGCGAATGGGCTAAGGTTTGGCAGATAGAATACAATGTCGGAAAATGTGAGGTCATCCACCTTGGAAAAAAAACAGTTAAAGGGAATATTATTTGAATGGGGAGAAATTACAACATGCTGCGGTGCAGAGGGACCTGGGGGTCCTTGTGCATGAATCCCTAAAAATGAGTTTGCAGGTGCAGCAGGTAATCAGGAAGGCGAATGAATGTTGGCCTTCATTGCGAGAGGGATGGAGTACAAAAGCAGGGAGGTCCTGCTGCAACTGTACAGGGTATTGGTGAGGCCGCACCTGGAGTACTGCGTGCAGTTTTGGTCACCTTACGTCAGGAAGGATATACTAGCTTTGGAGGGGATACAGAGACGATTCACTAGGCTGATTCCGGAGATGAGGGGGTTACCTTATGATGATAGATTGAGTAGGCTGGGTCTTTACTCGTTGGAGTTCAGAAGAATGAGGGGTGATCTTATCGAAACATTTAAAATAATGAAAGGGATAGACAAGATAGAGGCAGAGAGGTTGTTTCCACTGGTCGGGGAGACTAGAACTAGGGGGCACAGCCTCAAAATACCGGGGAGCCAATTTAAAACCGGGTTGAGAAGGAATTTCTTCTCCCAGAGGGTTGTGAATCTGTGGAATTCTCTGCCCAAGGAAGCAGTTGAGGCTAGCTCATTGAATGTATTCAACTCACAGATAGATAGATTTTTAACCAATAAGGGAATTAAGGGATACGGGGAGAGGGCGGGTAAGTGGAGCTGAGTCATGATTAGCCATGATCTTGTTGAATGGCGGAGCAGGCTCGAGGGGCTAGATGGCCTACTCCTGCTCCTAATTCTTATGTTCTTATGTTCTATAGTTTATGTCGCCGCTCCTTGTTCTTTCTACTAAAACATATCACATCGCACTTTTCTGTGTTGAACTTCATCTGCTCCCATTCCACCAGTCTGTCCATGGCCCTGAAATTCCGTTGTCCGGGTCCGTGCAGAGTGTGTATGGAGCCAGGAAGGCATCGGAAAAGCCGGTTTTCGGCGCGCAATGCACATGGCGCTGAAAACCGGCTTTTCCGATCTGTCAAGTTTCTGGCTTGACAGATGATCCACAGATCAGGAGCAAGGACACATGTAAGTGGAAATTTCCGATATTTAGCCTTACAAATGTCTTCAAAAAATCTTGTGCCTGAAAAAGCAGGTGCATAGCCTACTGTTACAGGCGCAAGTGTTTTAAAACACACAAAAATATATAAAAATAAAGTTATTATAACCTATTTCATCATTAAAAACCCTCCCCACAACGGTAAGCTTATTTTAAAAAACTTTTTTAAAAAATCGGGAAAACATATATTTTTTAAGACATCAATAACTTTAATTTAAATGAATATGGTGTATATTTTCTATTTTTTATTCCTGTTTTGTGTGTTTGGGGGTGGGGGGGATTCTCATTCATAATGATAGATAGATTTTTAACCAATAAGGGAATTAAGGGTTACGGGGAGCGGGCGGGTAAGTGGAGCTGAGTCCACGGCCAGATCAGCCATGATCTTGTTGAATGGCGGAGCAGGCTCGAGGGGCTAGATGGCCTACTCCTGGTCCTAATTCTTAAGTTCTTATGTTCTTATGATAGGAGTTTAGGAACCTGCAGAACTCCTATTACTATGATACTTTACCTGATTGGCTGTCCAGAGCCCATGTGACTCCAGCTCCAGGCCTGCGTATGTGCCGATGTGCACGTGCTGTGACTGGCAGTCAGGAGAGGCCTCAGCATCACAAAGTCCAACGTGGGCAGCAGCGTATTTTTTCTCTAAAAATGGGATGGCCAAATCGGAATTTCAGTGCTATTGTCTTCCTGAAGCCTCTCACTATCCTCCCCACTCTTCACTGTACTTTCCAAGTTTGCTGTCTCAGTAGCAGACTTTTTGGTGTTGAATCGCCATGTGTTGGAAATGTCGGTCTCCAACAGCCCGATTGGTCATCAAACGTAAAGATTCTGAACATGTGGGACCTGCAGTGTGTCTATGTGAAGGAAATGCTTTGGAACCAATCACGGAACAGCAGCAATTAGCAGAGCATCACTTTTTAAGAAACAGGAAATAAATGTGTAGACCCTGACAAATGAAATCTTCACTCAGATACTAAATCTGTCTCCTCGGACTCGGCATCATGCAGGTGCTCTGCCTGTGAAGAGACTAGAGAATCCCAAAGTCCATGAGCATGGTTCCCGCAGGCATCCTCCCAGTCGAGGCCTGACTCCGCCAAAATCTTGTCTGGGGACAAGGGCAGCAAATGGCAGCAGTGCTCCTGCCGGCCACCCTTGGCTCTTCCGGCTATTACTGAAGAAGAAATGTACCCTTGGCCGTAAGACTGATTGGTATCAATCCCTCTCCTGCAATGATGCGTAAGACCGGTGAACAAAGGGGTAAGGGGCAAGGAAAAGATTGTAGATGGCGAAGGGGAATGAAAAAGCTCGGCTCGTGTCTGCTGGCTTCATGTTGCTTTGGGCTGTGACGTATATTTCCGCGATTTGTGCTGTGATAGATTGACAGTAGTTTCCTGTTTCAGGATTGGTGTTACTCCATGAATTGTCCTTCACGGCATCGGTCATCGCCCTGGTTAGCACGTCGACGTCCTATGCTGTAGCAATTTTCATCATCAATGTTGGCCTGGGGCCTTTCCGAGGTAACATGCACTTTCTGTGCTTCCTGTTAAATCACCAGCTTGTGCACTGAACAATGTTCTCGGACTCTTTAACTTATTGATATTCTGTGACATGAATCTTGTATTTCTAGTTCACAGGCAACACGTGCAGCTCACTAGTATTTTTGTGTTCTTCAAAATGCTTTCCTTGATCTGTCAGTTGATAGCAGCCATGTTCTGTGTGCTTGATCCAGGTAAGTGATGTATTTTGCCTGTATTTAAATTCACACATCATTCATCAGATAGAAACATGTGGCGTCTGAAGGCTGGGCAACTATGGTCCCTCCAACCCACCTTCGCACTGTCCCAGCAGTTGTAAAAGGAGAACACAATAACTTGCATTTATATAGTGCCTATGAGGTGCTTGGGACATAGAAACATAGAAAATAGGTGCAGGAGTAGGCCATTCGGCCCTTCGAGCCTTCATCACCATTCAATAAGATCATGGCTGATCATGCAACTTCATACCCCTTTCCTGCTTTCCCTCTATACCCCTTGATACCTTTAGCCATAAGGGCCACATCTAACTCCCTCTTGAATATATCTAATGAACTGGCCTCAACAACTTTCTGTGGTAGAGAATTCCACAGGTTCACCATTCTCTGAGTGAAGAAGTTTCTCCTCATCTCAGTCCTAAATGGCTTGTCCCTTATCCTTAGACTGTGACCCCTGGTTCTGGACTTCCCCAACATCGGGAACATTCTTCCTGCATCTAACCTGTCCAGTCCCATCATAATTTTATATGTTTAGGATTAGGAGACCAAAACTGAACACAATATTCCAGGTGAGGCCTCACTTAGGCCCTGTACAACTGCAGTAAGACCTCCCTGCTCCTATACTCAAATCCCCTCGCCATGAAGGCTAACATGCCATTTGCTTTCTTCACCGCCTGCTGTACCTGCATGCCAACCTTCAATGACTGATGTACCATGACACCCAGGTCTCATTGCACCTCCCCTTTTCCTAATCTGTCACCATTCAGATAATAATCTGCCTTCCTGTTTTTGCCCCCAAAATGGATAACCTCACATTTATCCACATTATACTGCATCTGCCATGCATTGGCCCACTCACCTAACCTGTCCAAGCACGTGGTGTAGTCTCTGTAGCTGTGCAGGCAAACCACAGCAAACATCATATCGAAGCGAGGAAGACTTGCTTCCACGCCAAAAAAGGATGAGTATACAGGTGTTTCAATGCAGGACCTAATATTCCAGATCCCGAACTACATCCTGAAGGGTGGAAGATGCCTGTGGGTGGATTTGTTTAACGTGGGGTGACCGTTGCACACCAGCCACCACACGGGCTTGACAGAGCGAGGTCTTGGTCCAGTGGCAAGGGTTAACCAGGACCACTGGAGACCAGCTCTGCTGCACGGACCCAGTGCGCGCACACATATCGCAGTGTGGGCTGGTCCGTGCTGTCCCTGGGCCCTCGCCTCTCCTGGGCCCCGAACTCACTCCTCTCCCGGGCCCCGATCACATCCCTCTCGGAACACTTGCCTCTCCTTCGCCCCGACCTCGCCGCTCCTGCTGTACCTGCCCGCACTGCAGTCAGCCGTCGCCCTCCTGCAGCAGCACATCAAACAGCAGATGTATGAATGACCAGCTCACCTGTTCTGGTGGTGTGGGTCGAGGGCCAAACATTGGCCCGGCCAATTATTTGCTCTTCAAATAGTCCCAAGGGATCTTTTATATGGGCGACGGGGTGTCACCTCAATGGCCCAACTCATCTGATAATGCAGCACTCCCTCAATACTGCCCTAGAATGTCAGCCTCGATAGTGAACTCCAGTCTGTAGTGGGCATGAATTCACACCCTCTGAGCCGAGGGGTGAGAGTCTGTCTATGGCAGCTCTGATCCTCTTGGCTTCACATGATACCCAAGGACCGCTGCTGACTCCCGTTCTCCCCATCGGTCCCCCCCCACCCTTAGAAACATAGAAATTTACAGCGCAGAAGGAGGCCATTTCGGCCCATCGTGTCCGCGCCTAATCAGGCACAACCTTCACTCCTGAAGGCAGGAAAATGCATCCCTTTGTTACGGTGAAGCCCCATCACCAAGATATGGACTCATGTCCATCATACCAAGCAAAGTGAATCTCCCCTTTGGAGCCATAAGCAATATAACTCACCCCACCCCATGGCCCCCCGCCCCTCCCCCAACGTACCAACTTGAAAGTATCAGGAGCCTGGCCACCTTTACCCTTGTTTGAGGTTAATGATGTCCATCAGAAATGATCTAACTCAGCATGGGCCAGAGGTCCAATAAGACACGTAGCTGATGTCTGTACCTTCGAGTCACACCACACCATGAACCTATCGAAATGTCATGTCGACCTTAATACTAACAGTAGGCAGTAGGAAATTATTTCCTGTGGTATGTTTTCAACTCAATGAAAATTTTTATTACAGTAGAGTTCTAACAAAGAGAGAAGTCGAATTTGTAGCCTATGTTCAGGATGTGCCAAAGCAATTTAGAGCCAATTCATTACTTTTGTAGTTTATTCACTGTTATGTATCAAGGGACAGAGAGGCAGTCAGTGCCTGCTGGAAGGGGCACTTCGAGGATCTCCTCAACCAAGACTCTGTCTTTGCCGTGAGTGTCCTGGACTCCATCGCGCAGCATGCTACCCGTCACCAGCTCGGCACAACCCCAGCCCGGCACGAGGTAGAAAAGGCCATCTGTCAGCCGAAGAACAACAAGGCCTCAGGAGCAGAAGGAATCCCCACTGAAGCACTAAAGCATGGCGGAGAAGTACTCTTGGCCTGAATTCACGATCTCATCTCTCTGATCTGGAGGGAGGAGAGCATGCTGGGGGATCTTAGAGACCCGTAATCGTGACCATCTTCAAGAAAGGGGATAAGTCCGACTGCGGTAATTACAAAGGCGTTTCCCTGCTGTCTGCCGCAGAAAAAAATCATCACAAGAGTCCTCAGGATATTGGTGAGACCACACCTGGAATACTGCGTGCAGGTTTGGTTTCTGTGTTTACGAAAGGATATACTTGCTTTGGAGGGAGTTCAGAGAAGGTTCACTGGGTTGATTCTGGAGATGAGGGGGTTGACTTATGAAGATATGTTGAGTAGGCTGAGCCTCTACTCATTGGAATTCAGAATGAGAGGTGATCTTATCGAAACATATAAGATAATGAGGGGGGCTGGACAAGGTGGATGCAGAGAGAATGTTTCCACGCATAGGGGAAACTAAAACTAGGGGACATAGTTTCAGAATGAGGGGCCGCCCATTTAAAACTGAGATGAGGAGAAATTTCTTCTCTGAGGGTTGTAAATCTGTGGAATTCTCTGCCCCAGCGAGCTGTGGAGCTGGGACATTGAATATATTTAAGGCAGAGATGTACAGATTTTTGAGCAATAAGGGAGTGAAGGGTTATGGGGAGCGGGCGGGGAAGTGGAGCTGAGTCCATGATCGGATTGAATGGCGGAGCAGGCTCGAGGGGCCAGGTGGCTGACTCCTGTTTCTATTTCTTATGGTTGTTATGTTCAATCGTTTCCTCCCGTGTCTGAAGAGCTCCCCCCAGAGTCGCAATGCGGATTCCCTGCACTAAGGGGTACAATGGACATGATCTTCACCGCACGACAGCCACAAGAGAAATGCAGGGAACAGCATCAACCTCTGTTCATGGCTCTGTCAACCGCGAGGGATGATGAAGTGTCCTTCTCAAATTCGGCTGTCCTCAAAAATTCGGTTCATCCTCCACCTGCTTCACGATGACACGCAAGCCGTGATCCTGACCCAATACACGTGCAGACCGGGGTCAAGCCAGGCTGTTTCATCGCACCGATAAAAGCAAAATACTGCGGATGCTGAAATCTGGAATAAAAACAGAAAATTCTGGAAATCTCAGCGGGAGGGGCAGCATCTGTCGAGAGAGAAACAGAGTTAACGTTTCGGGTCGATGACCTTTCGTCAGAACTGTTCAGAAAGAACCGATTGTTAAGGAGCGCTCAAACGGGGAGGGGAGGGAAGAACAAAAGGGAAGGTCTGTGATAGGGTGGAAGGCAGGAGAGATTTGAGAGACAAAAGGGATGCTGGGCCGACGAGATGGTGATGGCAGAGGTTAGTAAAAGATTAGTTTAGATAGGGTGTGACTAGCAGGATAATTACCAGCCTTCGGCCGTCTGAGGAAGAGAGTGTTTGAAGACCAGGCCCTCAAATCTGCCACCAAGCTCATGGTCTACAGGGCTGTAGTAATCCCTGCCCTCCTGTATGGATCAGAGACATGGACCATGTACAGTAGACACATCAAATCGCTGGAGAAATACCACCAACGATGCCTCCGCAAGATCCTGCAAATCCCCTGGGAGGACAGACACACCAACATTAGCGTCCTCGACCAGGCCAACATCCCCAGCATGGAAGCACTGACCACACTTGATCAGCTCCGCTGGGCGGGCCACATTGTCCGCATGCCAGATACAAGACTCCCAAAGCAAGCGCTCTACTCGGAACTCCTTCATGGCAAACGAGCCAAAGGTGGGCAGAGGAAACGTTACAGGGACACCCTCAAAGCCTCCCTGATAAAGTGCAACATCCCCACTGACACCTGGGAGTCCCTGGGCCAAAGTCCGCCCTCAAATAACTTGTGAAAACTTTTTTAAAACTCAGGAAGAAACATTTAAAACTTCTGAAGAAACTTTTAACCAACGTAGAGGAACTTTCAAGAATTCTTTTGTTTTAAATTTTTTTATTGTGGAATTGCATCCGGGAGGGCGCTGAGCACCTCGAGTCTCGTCGCCGAGAGCATGCAGAAACCAAGTGCAGGTAGCGGAAGGAGCGTGCGGCAAACCAGTCCCACCCTCCCCTTCCCTCAACCACTGTCTGTCCCACCTGTGACAGGGACTGTGGTTCCCGTATTGGACTGTTCAGTCACCTCAGGACTCATGTTAAGAATGGAAGCAAGTCTTCCTCGATTCCAAGGGACTGCCTATGATGATGATGATGAATTACCAGCTGCCATGGGAAACACAGAGAGAAAAAAATACATAAGAGCAAAATATGGGCAGAGGTTAACATCTGAAATTGTTGAACTTGATGTTGAGTCCAGGAGGCTGTAAAGTGCCTAAACGAAAGATGAGGTGCTGTTCCTCGAGCTTGCGTTGAGCTTCGTTGCAACAGTGCAGGAGACCGAAAACGGAGAGGTCAGTGTGGGAGTGGAGCAGGTGACCGGAAGCTCGGGGTCACGCTTACGGACTGAACGGAGGTGTTCTGCAAAGCGGGCGCCAAATCTACGCTTGGTCTCCCCAGTGTAGAGGAGACCACATCGTGAGCAGCGAATACAGTGTACTAAATTGGAAGAAGTACAAGTAAATCGCTGTGTCACCTGCAAGGAGTGTTTGGGGCCCTGGATAGTGGGAAGGGAGGGGGTAAAAGGGCAGGTGTTGCATCTCCTGCGCTTGCACAGGAAGGTGCTGGGGGATGGGGAGAGGGTGCTGGGGGTGACTGCGGAATGGACCAGGGTGTCGGCGAGGGAGCGGTCCCTTCAGAACGCTGAGAGGGGAGGGGAGGGGAAGATGTGATTGGTGGTGGGATCACGCTGGAGATGGCGGAGGATGATCCGTTGAACGTGGAGGCTGGTGGGGTGACAGTTGAGGACAGGGGGAACCTTGTCATGGTTCTGAGGGGAACCCTGCTGTGGTTCTCAGAGGGAGGGCGAGAGCTGAGAGCAGAGGTGCGGGAAATAGAACGGACACGGTCGAAGGCCACATTAACCACTGTGGAGGGGAATCCTCGGTTGAGGAAAAAGGAAGACATGTCAGAGGCACTAGTGTGGAAGGTGGCATCATCAGAGCAGATGCGAGGGAGACGGAGAAACTGGGAAAACGGGTTGGAGTCCTTACAGGATGCGAGGTGGGAGGAAGGATAGTTGAAGGTGCTGTGGGAGTCAGTAGGCTAATAGTGAGTGTCTCTGAGCCATACAGGAGGGCGGGTATCACTACGGCCCTGTAGACCATGAGCTTGGTGGCAGTTTTGAGGGTCTGATCTTCAAACACTCTTTTCCTCAGGCGGCCGAAGGCTGCACTGGCGCACTGGAGGCGGTGTTGAATCTCGTCATCAATGTCTGCCCTTGTCGATAAGAGGCTCCCGAGGTATGGGAAATGGTCCACATTATCCCAGGCCGCGCCATGGATCTTGATGACTGGGGGGCAGGGCTGTGTGGCGAGGACAGATTGGTGGAGGACCTTTGTCTTACGGATGTTTAGTGTAAGAACCATGCTTTCTTACGCCTCAGTAAATACGTCGACTATGTCCTGGCCAAAGACCAGTCCGCCCTAAGTGGAGGAAGTGCATCCGGGAGGGCGCTGAGCACCTCGAGTCTCGTCGCCGAGAGCATGCAGAAACCAAGCGCAGGCAGCGGAAGGAGCGTGCGGCAAACCAGTCCCATCCTCCCCTTCCCTCAACCACTGTCTGTCCCACCTGTGACAGGGACTGTAATTCCCATATTGGACTGTTCAGTCACCTAAGGACTCATGTTAAGAGTGGAAGCAAATCTTCCTCGATTCCGAGAGACTGCCTATGATGATGATAATGAGTGAATGTTTGTCAATAGTTGATCACCAGAAATGGAGACAGAGAAGCATAGAAACATAGAAAATAGGTGCAGGAGTAGGCCATTCGGCCCTTCGAGCCTGCACCACCATTCAATAAGATCATTCCCTTCAGTATCCCTTTCCTGCTTTCTCTCCATACTCCTTGATCCCTTTAGCCGTAAGGACCACATCTAACTCCCTCTTGAATATATCCAACAAACTGGCCTCAACAACTCTCTGCGGCAGGGAATTCCACAGGTTCACCACTCTCTGAGTGAAGAAGTTTCTCCTCATCTCGGTCCTAAATGGCTTACCCCTTATCCTTAGACTGTGACCCCTGGTTCTGGACTTCCCCAACATTGGGAACATTCTTCCTGCATCTAACCTGTCTGGTCCAGTCAGAATTTTATATGTTTCTATGAGATCCCCTCTCATTCTTCTAAACTCCAGTGAATATAAGTTAGTCGATCCAGTCTCTCTTCATATGTCAGTCCTGCCATCCCGGGAATCAGTCTGGTGAACCTTCGCTGCACTCCCTCAATAGCAAGAATGTCCTTCCTCAGATTAGGAGACCAAAACTCAACACAATATTCCAGGTGAGGCCTCACCAAGGCCCTGTACAACTGCAGTAAGACCTCCCTGCTCCTATACTCAAATCCCCTAGCTATTGTCGAAATCTCGACTCCCGATAAATGACTCAGACACCTTCAGCTCCGGCAGAAGTTTCTTTAATTTACTTGCAGCAAGGGGTCAAAGGCTACGTGGAGACCCCCCCCTCCCCCCGAAATAGTACAATTTCACGAGATATTTATACAGTAAAACCCAAGTTATGGCCTCTCCCTGTGTATTGGCTCTGTCTCGCAGTCAGTGAATACAGATAAAGAGTTAATTACTACATCCTTGTCCTGACATGGTTTCCAGATATTTCCTTTTGTCAGGGTTATTAGTTGGCCAGCCGGCCATTACTCGATGAGAGTGTGGTAATGAGCTATTACCGGCATTGCATTGTGTCAGGATTGTCCAGTTTCCTGGTCAGTTATCTTTTTGCATCAAATGGATGAGGTCTGTACAAGAGATAATGGCTGGTGGTTTGAGTACTTCGAAAAGGATGGGATGGAGTCGAACTGGTGTTGTATGGACAATAGGAGAGCACCATGGGGGGTACTTGTCTCAGCAGGACTTGTCTCCCAGCTGTCTGATGGCTATCAGCCATTTCAAGCCAGGTTTAGCTGTTTATGCAAACCGACTGCTTGTTGTAGGAATTTCTGGAAGGAGCAGGACTCCATTTTGTTTTATATTAAAAAGGGCACAAAAATACCGTGTGGTACAGCTTAGATAAAAATACATTTCCACACTATGAAGGCCAACATGCCATTTGCCTTCTTCACCGCCTGCTGTACCTGCATGCCAACTTTCAATGACTGATGTACCATGACACCCAGATCTCGTTGCACCTCCCCTTTTACTAATCTGTCACCATTCAGATAATAATCTGCCTTCCTGTTTTTACCATCAAAGTGGATAACCTCACATTTATCCACATTATACTGCATCTGCCATGTATTTGCCCACTCACCTAACCTATCCAAGTCACCCTGCAGCCTCTTAGCATCCTCCTCACAGCTCACACCGCCACCCAGTTTAGTATCATCTGCAAACTTGGAGATATTACACTCAATTCCTTCATCTAAATCATTGATGTATATTGTAAATAGCTGGGGTCCCAGCACTGAGCCCTGCGGCACCCCACTAGTCACTGCCTGCCATTCTAAAAAGGACTCATTTATCCCGACTCTCTGCTTCCTGTCTGCCAACCAGTTCTCTATCCACGTCAGTATATTACCCCCAATAACATGTGCTTTGATTTTGCACACTAATCTCCTGTGTGGAACTTGTCAAAAGCCAATTGAAAGTCCAAATACACCACATCCACTGGTTCTCCCTTGTCCACTCTACTAGTTACATCCTCAAAAAATTCTGGAAGATTTGTCAAGCATGATTTCCCTTTCATACATCCATGCTGACTTGGACCGATCCTGTCCCTGCTTTCCAAATGCGCAATTATTTCATCTTTAATAATTGATTCCAACATTTTCCCCACTACTGATGTCAGGCTAACTGGTCTATAATTACCCGTTTTCTCTCTCCCTCCTTTCTTAAAAAGTGGTGTTACATTAGCTACCCTCCAGTCCATAGGAACTGATCCAGAGTCGATAGACTGTTGGAAAATGATCACCAATGCATCCACTATTTCTAGGACCACTTCCTTACGTACTCTGGGATGCAGACTATCAGGCCCCGGGGATTTATCGGCCTTCAATCCCATCAATTTCTGAGAAAGGGGAAGGATCAGAGATCTTCCTCGCTGCAATGCTTCATCTCACCTTTAACAAGCTCCCCGCTGGAGTGGAGTTAATCTACAGGACAACCTGCAAATTGTTCAACCTCCGACGCCTGCAGTCCAGATGCAATGTTGCTCCAACCTCTGTCACTGAATTACAGTATGCAGATGACGCTTGTGTTTATGCACACTCTGAATCTGAACTCGAAACCATCGTTGACACCTTCACTGAAGCGTACGAGAGTGTGGGCCTCACATTAAACATCCATAAGACAAAAGTCCTCTACCAAGCTGCCCCGGCCATACAGTACTGTTCCCAGGTCATCAAGATTCATGAGAGACCATGGACAATGTGGACATTCCCATACCTCGGAGCCTACTATTAGCAAGGGCAGACATTGATGACAAAGTCCAACACCGCCTTCAGTGTGCCAGTGTAGCCTTCAAAGTGTTCGAAACCCAGGATCTCAAACCCGGCACCAAACTCATGGTCTACAGAGCAGTAGTGATACCCGCCCTCCTATATGCTTCAGAGACATGGACTATGTACAGTAGGCACCTCAAAGCACTGGAGAAGTACCACCAACGCTGCCTCCGCGAGATCCTGCAAATTTACTGGCAGGATAGGCGTACCAACATTAGCGTCCTCGCTCAGGCCAACATCCCCAGCTTCGAGGCATTGACCACACTCGATGGACAGGCCACATTGTCCAATGGACAGGCCACATTGTCCGCATGCCCGATACTAGACTCTCGAAACAAGCGCTCTATTCCAAGCTACGTCACGGCAAGCGAGCCCCAGGTGGGCTGAGAAAAGGCTTCAAGGACACCCTCAAAGCCTCTATAGGGAAAAAATGCGACATCCCCACCGACACCTGGGAATCCTTAGCCCAGGGCCACTCAAAGTGGAGGAGGAGCATCCGAGAAGTCATCGAACATCTTCGCCGCGAGCACGCAGAGGCCAAGTGCAAACAGCAGAAGGAGCGCACGATGACCCAGGCACCCCACCCACCCGTCCCTCCAACCACCATCTGCCCCACCTGTGACAGAGACTGTAGGTCCCGCGTTGGTCTCTTCAATCACCTGAGAACGCGTGTTAGTGTGGAAGCAAGTCATCCTCGACCCTGGGGGATTGTCTCAGAGCAGTCAAACTCCATGCAAGTGGGCAAACACGTGGCAGATGCAGTATAATGTGGATAAATGTGAGGTTATCCACTTTGGTGGCAAAAACACAAAGGCAGAATATTATCTGAATGGTGACAGATTAGTAAAAGGGGAGGTGCAACGAGACCTGGGTGTCATGGTACATCAGTCATTGAAAGTTGGCATGCAGGTACAGCAGGCGGTGAAGAAGGCAAATGGTATGTTGGCCTTCATAGCGAGGGGATTTGAGTATAGGAGCAGGGAGGTCTTACTGCAGTTGTACAGGGCCTTAGTGAGGCCTTATCTGGAATATTGTGTTCAGTTTTGATCTCCTAAACTGAGGAAGGACGTTCTTGCTATTGAGGGAGTGCTGCGAAGGTTCACCAAACTGATTCCCGGGATGGCAGGACTGACATATGAGGAGAGACTGGATCGAATGGGCCTGTATTCACTGGAGTTGAGAAACATGAGAGGGGATCTCATCGAAACATATAAAATTCTGACGGGACTGGACAGATTAGATGCAGGAAGAATGTTCCCGATGTTGGGGAAGTCCAGAACCAGGGGTCACAGTCTAAGGATAAGGGGTAAGCCATTTAGGACTGAGATGAGGAGAAACTTCTTCACTCAGAGAGTTGTTATCCTGTGGAATTCCCTACTGCAGAGAGTTGTTGATGCCAGTTCATTGGATATATTCAAGAGGGAGTTGGATATGACCCTTACGGCTAAAGGGATCAAGGGGTATGGAGAGAAAGCAGGAAAGGGGTACTGAGGGAATGATCAGCCATGATCTTATTGAATGGTGGTGCAGACTCGAAGGGCCGAATGGACTACTCCTGCACCTATTTTCTATGTTTCTAATGTCTCAAACATCAACATCTGTTTGTGGTGGTGCTAGGTTGAGGTGTGAGTGTTGGCCAGGGGAACTTCCGTGTTCTGAGCTAGTATGATTGGATTTTTTACATCCATCCCAAGAGGCAGATGGGGCCTCTGTTTAACATCTCATCTGCAGTGTTCAGGGTATCGCACTGAAACATCACCCGAGATTATGTGGTCAAGTCCCGGAGTGGGGCTTGATCCCACAAACTTCTGACTCGGAGACCAGTCGAGACATAACAGTTAATCTTGAAGACTCAAGTTTTCCTCCGACAATTAGCCATTGGCCCTGAAATTCAGGCCTCCCCGGGTCGGTACGGAGTTCCTATGGACCCAGGAAGGCATCGGAAAAGCCGGTTTTTGCCGCGCAATGTGCATGCGCTGCAAACTGGCATTTCCGATCTGTCAAGTTACTGGCTTGATAGATAGAAACACAGAAACATAGAAAATAGGTGCAGGAGTAGGCAATTCGGCCCTTCGAGCCTGCACCGCCATTCAATAAGATCATGGCTGATCATTCCCTCAGTACCCCATTCCTGCTTTCTCTCCATACCCCTTGATCCCTTTTCAATATATCTAACGAACTGGCCTCAGCAACTCTCTGTGGTAGAGAATTCCACAGGTTACCAACTCTCTGAGTGAATAAGTTTCTCCTCATCTCGGTCCTAAATAGCTTATCCCTTATCCTTAGACTATGACCCCTGGTTCTGGACTTCCCCAACATCGGGAACATTCCCAATCCCATCAGAATTTTATGTTTGTATGAGATCCCCTCTCATCCTTCTGAACACCAGTGAATATAAGCCTAGTCGATCCAGTCTTTCTTCATATGTCAGTCCTGCCATCCTGGGAATCAGTCTGGTGAACCTTCGCTGCACTCCCTCAATAGCAAGAATGTCCTTCCTCAGATTAGGAGGCCAAAACTGAACACAATATTCCAGGTGTGGTCTTACCAAGGTCCTGTACAACTGCAGTAAGACCTCCCTGCTCATATACTCAAATCCCCTAGCTATGAAGGCCAACATACCATTTGCCTTCTTCACCACCTGCTGTACCTGTATGCCAACTTTCAATGACTGATGAACCATTACACCCAGGTCTCGTTGCACCTCCCCTTCTCCTAATCTGTCACCATTCAGATAATAATCTGCCTTCCTGTTTTTGCCACCAAAGTGGATAACCTCACATTTATCCACATTATACTGCATCTGCCATGCATTTGCCCACTCACCTAACTTGTCCAAGTCACCCTGCAGCCTCTTAGCATCCTCCTCACAGCTCACACCGCCACCCAGCTTAGTGTCATCTGTAAACTTGGAGATATTACATTCGGGAGTGAGGACATGTGTAAGTGGAAATTTCTGATATTTACGATTACAAATGTCCTCAAAAATCTTGCGCCTGAAAAAGCATGTGCATAGCCTACTGTTACAGGCGCAAGTGTTTTAAAACACTCAAAAACATATACAAATAAAGTTTTTAAAACATATTATTTCATTAAAAACCCTCCCCACAACAGTAAGTTTATTTAAAAAAGCTTTTTTAAAAATGGGGAAATTATTTTTTTTTAAAGACGTTAATAACTTTAATTTAAATGAATGTAAAATAATCATTTTCTATTTTTTATTAGTGTTTTTGGTGTTTGGGGGTCTATCACAATCATAGTAATAGGAGTTTAGGACCCTGCGGAACTCCTATTACTATGATACTTTATCTGATTGGCTGCCCAGAGCCATGTGACGCCAGCTCGAGTCCTGCACACGCACCAACGTGCACGTGCTGCGACTGGCAGTCAGGAGAGGGCTCAGCATCGGAAAGTCTAACATGGGCAGCAGCTGAAGGTAGGTGTGTATTTCTTCTCTAAAATGCACACGGGAAGGCCAAAACGGAATGTCAGGGCCATTAATCTTTTGTTGCACAATCTGCTCAATGCAATCTTCATTTTACACGCACTTTATTTTGTCCTTTTCCAGAGTACCCCATATCCTATCGAGTGATCGAAGGTCTTGGACTTTTGTTGGTTTTAGGAATAACTGGTTATCTTCTCTTCCTTTTCCTGCGTCATGAAACGATACTCAAAAGATCATTTTTGATGAAGAAGAGTAAGTTTAAACAGTAATATTTTTGTTTGTGATTACTTTTTTCCGATATTCTCCCTCTCCCCAGCTCAAGTTGCGGCCGAGTATCCTGGTCCTGAAATTGCGTGGAGGAGGGCGAATCCGCCCGGAGATCAGGATTTGGGATCAACCATGGATCCACCCTGTTATATCTGTAAACTTGTATTTATTCTGTACAGCCACCGCAGGGCTCATTCCCTGCAGTCCCAAGGGATCCCATAATCTCTTGGGAGCACAGGTATTTAAGGAGGCCTCACAGGTTGGCGAGGCAATCGGAGACCTGCAATAAAAGACTACGGTCAAACTTTACTTGGAGCTCACAGGGTTCAGTCTGACTCTTTCTCCACACATAACACACCCCATTTGCACTCTGATGAAATTCCCGCCGGAATAGAGAACAGTTTGAAAAGGCCTTGTGGCAATTGTTCTCTGATGATGGTGTTAGTGAGGCTACTGTGGAGAAATCTGAATCGTGCATTCATAGAAACATAGAAAATAGGTGCAGGAGTAGGCCATTCGGCCCTTCGAGCCTGCACCACCATTCAATAAGATCATGGCTGATCATTCCCTCAGTACCCCTTTCCTGCTTTCTCTCCATACCCCTTGATCCACTTAGCCGTAAGGGCCATATCTAACTCCCTCTTGAATATATCTAACGAACTGGCATCAACAACTCTCTGCGGTAGAGAATTCCACAGGTTCACCACTCTCTGAGTGAAGAAGTTTCTCCTCATCTGGGTCCTAGATGGCTTACCCCTTATCCTTAGACTGTGACCCCCTGGTTCTGGACTTCACCAACATCGGGAACATTCTTCCTGCATCTAACCTGTCCAGTCCCATCAGAATTTTATGTTTGTATGAGATCCCCTCTCATCCTTCTAAACTCCAGTGAATATAAGCCTAATCAATCCAGTCTTTCTTCATATATCAGTCCTGCCATCCCGGGAATCAGTCTAGTGAACCTTCGGTGCACTCCCTCAATACCCTCAATAGCAAGAATGTCCTTTTTCAGCTTAGGAGACCAAAACTGTACACAATACTCCAGGTGTGGTCTCACCAAGGCCCTGTACAACTGTAGCAAGACCTCCCTGCTCCTATACTCAAATCCTCTCGCTATGAAGGCCAACATACCATTTGCCTTCTTCACCGCTTGCTGTACCTGCATGCCAACTTTCAATGACTGATGTACCATGACACCCAGGTCTCGTTGCACCTCCCATTTTCCAAATCTGTCACCATTCAGATAATATTCTGCCTTCCTGTTTTTGCCCCCAAAGTGGATAACCTCACATTTATCCACATTATACTGCATCTGCCATGCATTTTCTCACTCACCTAACCTGTCCAAGTCACCCTGCAGCTTCTTAGCATCCTCCTCACAGCTCACACCGCCACCCAGCTTAGTGTCATCTGCAAACTTGGAGATATTACATTCAATTCCTTCATCCAAATCATTAATGTACATTGTAAGTAGCTGGGGTCCCAGCACTGAACCTTGCAGTACCCCACGAGTCACTGCCTGCCATTCTGAAAAGGACCAGTTTATTCCTACTCTTTGCTTCCTGTCTGCCAACCAGTTCATGAAAAGGGAAATCATGCTTGACAAATCTTCTGGAATGTTTTGAGGATGTAACTAGTAGAGTGGACAAGGGAGAACCAGTGGATGTGGTGTATTTGTAATTTCAAAAGGCTTTTGACAAGGTCCCACACAAGAGATTGGTGTGCAAAATCAAAGCACATGGTATTGGGGGTAATGTACTGACGTGGATAGAGAACTGGTTGGCAGACAGGAAGCAGAGAGTCGGGATACGCGGGTCCTTTTCAGAATGGCAGACAGTGACTAGTGGGGTGCCGCAGGGCTCAGTGCTGGGACCCCAGCTATTTACAATATACATTAATGATTTAGATGAAGGAATTGAGTGTAATATCTCCAGATGACACTAAGCTGGGTGGTGGTGTGAACTGTGAGGAGGACGCTAAAAGGCTGCAGGGTGACTTGGACAGGTTAGGTGAGTGGGCAAATGCATGGCAGATGCAGTATAATGTGGATAAATGTGAGATTATCCACTTTGGGGGCAAAAACATGAAGGCAAATATTATCTGAATGGCGGCAGATTAGGAAAAGGGGAGGTGCAACGAGACCTGGGTGTCAAGGTACATCAGTCATTGAAAGTTGGCATGCAGGTACAGCAGGCAGTGAAGGAGGCAAATGGTATGTTGGCCTTCATAGCGAGAGGATTTGAGTATAGGAGCAGGGAGGTCTTACTGCAGTTGTACAGGGCCTTGGTGAGGCCTCACCTGGAATATTGTGTTCAGTTTTGGTCTCCTAATCTGAGGAAGGACATTCTTGCTATTGAGGGAGTGCAGCGAAGGTTCACCAGACTGATTCCTGGGATGGCGGGACTGACATATGAGGAGAGACTGGATCAACTTTATACACTGGAGTTTAGAAGGATGAAAGGGGATCTCATAGAAACATATAAGATTCTGATGGGACTGGACAGGTTAGATGTGGGAAGAATTTTCCCGATGATGGGGAAATCCAGAACCAGGGAACACTGTCTAAGAATAAGTGGTTGGCCATTTAGGACTGAGATGAGGAGAAACTTCACTCAGGGAGTTGTGAACCTGTGGAATTCCCTACCGCAGAGAGTTATTGATGCCAGTTCATTGGATATATTCAAGAGGGAGTTAGATGTGGCCCTTATGGCTAAAGGGGTATGGAGAGAAAGCAGGAAAGGGGTACGGAGGGAATGATCAGCCATGATATTATTGAATGGTGGTGCAGGCTCGAAGGGCCAAATGGCCTACTCCTGCACCTATTTTCTATGTTTCTATGTTTCTCTATCCACGTCAATACATTACCCCCAATACCATGTGCTTTAATTTTGCACACTAATCTCTTGTGTGGGACCTTGTCAAAAACCTTTTAAAAGTCCAAATACACCTCATCCACTGGTTCTCCTTTGTTCACTCTACTAGTTACATCCTCAGAAAATTCTAGAAGATTTGTCAAGCATGATTTCCCTTTCATAAATCCATGCTGACTTGGACCGATCCTGTCACTGCTTTCCAAATGCGCTGCTATTACATCTTTAATGATTGATTCCAACATTTTCCCCACTACTGATGTCAGGCTAACCGGTCTATAATTACCTGTTTCTCTCTCCCTCTTTTTTTAAAAAATGGGGTTACATTCGTTACCCTCCAGTCCATTGGAACTGATCCCGAGTCGATAGACTGTTGGAAAATGATCAATGCATCCACTATTTCTAGGGCCACTTCCTTAAGTACTCTGGGATGCAGACTATCAGGCCCTGGGGATACATCGGCCTTCAATCCCATCAATTTCCCCAACACAATTTCCCGCCTAATAAGGATTTCCCTCAGTTCCTCCTTCTCACTAGACCCTCAGACACCTAGTATTTTCAGGAGGTTATTAGTGAAGACAGAACCAAGGTCATCAATCTTTCCTTTGAGTCTTCCCAGGCCATGAATAAATGTGTCCGTGTTGGAGGCAGTCACTGGCCTGGAGACTTTCCTGTTACGGGGAAAGCTTTGAAGATGTTCCTGTAGTTGCTGCTTGGTCCAGGGTGCACTACATTGATGGAAAACCCTCTGATGGTGCGGTGAGCGTGTTATTAGATCTCTCCAGTCACAGCCACCTGCCACACATGATATGAGGCAGTGCTCCAAGCCCCTCTGTACATTTCGCCGGCCTGGAAATCGGCGTGGTCCCAGCCTGCAAGACCATCAGCAGGCCGGGGCCATTGAAGGGAGCAGCGTGCGGTGCATACCACTGCAGGGAGCAGTGCGGTGCATACCACTGCAGGGAGCAGCGTGCGGTGCATACCACTGCAGGGAGCAGCGTGCGGTGCATACCACTGCAGGGAGCAGCATGCGGTGCATACCACTGCAGGGAGCAGTGTGCGGTGCATACCACTGCAGGGAGCAGCGTGCGGTGCATACCACTGCAGGGAGCAGCATGCGGTGCATACCACTGCAGGGAGCAGTGCGGTGCATACCACTGCAGGGAGCAGCGTGCGGTGCATACCACTGCAGGGAGTAGTGCGGTGCATACCACTGCAGGGAGCAGTGCGGTGCATACCACTGCAGGGAGCAGTGCGGTGCATACCACTGCAGGGAGCAGCGTGCGGTGCATACCACTGCAGGGAGCAGCGTGCGGTGCATACCACTGCAGGGAGCAGTGCGGTGCATACCACTGCAGGGAGCAGTGCGGTGCATACCACTGCAGGGAGCAGCGTGCGGTGCATACCACTGCAGGGAGCAGTGCGGTGCATACCACTGCAGGGAGCAGTGCGGTGCATACCACTGCAGGGAGCAGTGTGCGGTGCATACCACTGCAGGGAGCAGTGCGGTGCATACCACTGCAGGGAGCAGTGTGCGGTGCATACCACTGCAGGGAGCAGTGCGGTGCATACCACTGCAGGGAGCAGCGTGCGGTGCATACCACTGCAGGGAGCAGTGCGGTGCATACCACTGCAGGGAGCAGTGTGCGGTGCATACCACTGCAGGGAGCAGTGCGTGCTGCAGGAGGGCGACGGCTGTGAAGCCAGGTCGCTGATTGCAGTGCGGGCAGGCACAGCAGGAGGGGCGAAGGAGCGGCGAGAGTTTGTAGAGGGAAGTGATCGGGGTCCAGGAAAGGCGAGGGTTCGGAGCCCAGAACAGGCGAGGGCCCAGGGGCAGCACGGACCAGCCCACACTGCAATGTGTGCACACTAGGTCTGTGCAGCAGAGCTGGTCTCCAGTGGTCCTGGTTAACCCTTGCCACTGGACCAAGACCTCGCTCTGTCAAGCCCATGTGGTGGCTGGTGTGCAACGGTCACCACATGTTAAAACAATCCACCCACAGGCATCTTCCACCCTTCAGGATGTAGTTCAGGACCTGGAATATTAGGTCCTTCATTGAAACACCTGTGAACTCATCCCTGTTTGACATGGAAGCAAGTCATCCTCGCTTCGAGGGATTGCCTATGATAATGATCTGTGCATTTGATGCTCCACTGGTATCCTTCCCTTTGTGGCTGGGTTCCTGAGATCATCGTGCATTCATAGAAACATAGAAAATAGGTGCAGGAGTAGGCCATTCGGCCCTTCGAGCCTGCACCACCATTCAATAAGATCATGGCTGATCATTCCCTCAGTACCCCTTTCCTGCTTTCTCTCCATACCCCCTGATCCCTTTAGCCATAAGGGCCACATCTAACTCTCTTTTGAATATATCGAACGAACTGGCCTCAACAACTTTCTGTGGTAGAGAATTCCACAGGTTCACAATTCTCTGAGTGGAGAAGTTTCTCCTCATCTCGGTCCTAAATGGCTTACCCCTTATCCTTAGACTGTGACCCCTGGTTCTGGACTTCCCCAACATCGGGAACATTCTTCCTGCATCTAACCTGTCCAATTCCGTCAGAATTTTATTTGTTTCTATGAGATCCCCTCTCATTCTTCTAAATTCCAGTGAATATCAGCCCAGTCGATCCAGTCTCTCTTCATATGTCAATCCTGCCATCCTTGGAATCAGTCTGGTGAACATTTGCTGCACTCCCTCAACAGCAAGAATGTCCTTCCTCAGATTAGGAGACCAAAACTGAACACAATATTCCAGGTGAGGCCTCACTAAGGCCCTGTACAACTGCAGTAAGACCTCCCTGCTCCTATACTCAAATCCTCTCGCTATGAAGGCCAACATACCATTTGCCTTCTTCACCGCCTGCTGTACCTGCATGCCAACTTTCAATGACTGATGAACCATGACACCCAGGTCTCGTTGCACCTCCCCTTTTACTAATCTGTCACCATTCAGATAATATTGTGCCTTCTTGTCTTTGCCCCCAAAATGGATAACCTCACATTTATCTACATTATACTGCATCTGCCATGCATTTGCCCACTCACCTAACCTGTCCAAGTCACCCTGTAGCCTCCTAGCATCAAGTGTCAGGAGCTGACTGTTTCTGACCCTCTGCTGAGGAATATCCTCTCCCATTGCCAGATCCTCTGACTTCCTCGTATCCTGTCACTCACTCAGTGACCATTTCTGACCGACACTATCTAATTCACTCCATGTGTCTCTGGGCTGGTCATGGGCTGAATAACTGTGTTGGGTATTTCCAGGGATGGCGTCCCAGTGATTATATTCCTGGAATCTCTTCTTCTGGGCCAGCTTCCTCTGAATGTTGTGTTTTTGCTTCTTGAGGAGGTAAAAATAACAAGGGCCTCTTTAGAGTCATCATGGGCGGTCCCTCGAACAAGGATGACTTGCTTCCACAAGTGTTCACAGATGTTTCAACGAAGGACCCGTTGCTCCAGTCCTGAACTCCAATTGAAGGCTTGGAAGATGCCTGTGGTTGGATTTGTTTTAACGTGGGGTGACCGTTACACACCAGCCACCACACGGGTTTGACAGAGCGAGGTCTTGGTCCAGTGGCAAGGGTTAACCAGGACCACTGGAGACCAGATTTGCTGCACGGACCCAGTGCGCACACATCGCAGTGTGGGCTGGGCCCATGCTGCCCCCTGGGCCCTCGCCTCTCCTGGGCCCCGTACCTTCATTGGCCGCACCTTCGCCCATAATGTCCCAGGGCCTGGCCCTCCAGCTCTATTTATAGCCCCGACCTGCGGTGATGTTCTCTCACAGGTCGGGGGGGAGCCACTATGTCCCAGGGCCCGGCCCTCCAGCTCTATTTATAGCCCCTGAGAGTAGCACACATTGGGAGGAGGAACGCAGAGATCAGAAGTTTTCGAGGAAGCTTTGTCCCTTCATGTAGTTTCCCACAACGTGATCTGACGCTGACTCCGGTCGGCCAGGGGGTGAAAGTGTGAGGGAATCTTTCTCTCCAGGCCCGACTCCTTCCTCTGACCCCAGTGCAACCCCTCCATTGCTCAATTACCTCCGAGTAGCTTGGTTTCCTCCTTGGTGCCAAACACTTCTGTTGCTCATCAACAACTCCAATATTGGGATTTGCGTTGAGGCTGGGCAAGAGTTGGTGATTGCCAAACACCTCGAGCTGGGAAAGAAGTGGTCACGGGCCTTTCACTGCCCTGTGTTGCTGCTCCAGTCTGGGTGCCCACACCACTCACTGCACCAACATTTTATTGCTTCTCATTGGTACCAGTGCAAACTGCCATGCTGGGATGGCCAGAGTGAACAGTCAAATCCACAGGGATACGGGATTGTCCCAGTACCGAACTAAAATAGGCAAGTAAATTCTCATTGGCTGAGACAGGCGACAGCTCGTGTACTGGTCATATACCCTCCATGCACCTGTGTTATATCTTCACCTTTAATTCGTTCACAGAGCATCGTCATACTTTTCTGGTGTACGGAGCCCTTGCTATCATCCTTTCAAGCATACCGATTTACCAAGGATTTCTAAACAGTGAGTATTGGTGATGGACTCGGCTGGCCAGACCTCCCCGGATTAGTTACTGTGTCCCGGGGCAAACAGTGTCCTCGGGAGAGTCTCAGCTTCAGAAAACTCATCCCAATGCAGAGACTTTGGGGGCGAAATTGCACCTTTTTATAGCCATGTCTGGGCCTCCGGGGTCAAGGTATCTTTCACCCGTAGGGAGCGCTACCGCCTCCCGGGAAATTGCCCCGGAGGTCGGAGAGGCGCAGTCCTGGCGGTTAATGCTCCGGGCGACCCCACACCGCCCCAGGCTGACCCACACCGATCCCTCACCGATCCCTCACCGATCCCTCACCGCCCCAGGCTGACCCATACTGCCCCGAACCGACACCTCACCGCCCCACACCGATCCCTCACCGATCCCTCACCGATCCCTCACCGCCCCAGGCTGACCCATACTGCCCCGAACCGACACCTCACCGCCCCACACCGATCCCTCACCGATCCCTCACCGATCCCTCACCGCCACACACCGATCCCACACCAATCCCTCACCGCCCCAGGCTGACCCATACTGCCCCACACCGACCCCTCACCGCCCCACACCGATCCCTCACCGATCCCTCACCGATCCCTCACCGCCACACACCGCCCCAGGCTGACCCATACTGCCCCGCACCGACCCCTCACCGCCCCACACCGATCCCTCACCGATCCCTCACCGATCCCTCACCGATCCCTCACCGCCCCACACCGATCCCTCACCGATCCCTCACCGATCCCTCACCGATCCCTCACCGATCCCTCACCGCCCCACACCGATCCCTCACCGATCCCTCACCGATCCCTCACCGATCCCTCACCGATCCCTCACCGCCCCACACCGATCCCTCACCGATCCCTCACCGATCCCTCACCGACCCCTCACCGACCCCTCACCGATCCCTCACCGATCCCTCACCGATCCCTCACCGACCCCACACCGATCCCTCACCGATCCCTCACCGATCCCTCACCGATCCCTCACCGATCCCTCACCGACCCCACACCGATCCCTCACCGATCCCTCACCGATCCCTCACCGATCCCTCACCGATCCCACACCGATCCCTCACCGACCCCACACCGATCCCTCACCGATCCCTCACCGATCCCTCATCGCCCCACACCGGTCCCTCACACCGATCTCTCACACCGATCGCTCATTGCCCCACACCGATCTCTCACACCGACCCCTCACACCGATCTCTCATCGCCCCACACCGATCTCTCACACCGATCTCTCACACCGATCACTCACACCGATCTCTCACACCGATCACTCACACCGATCTCTCACACCGATCACTCACACCGATCTCTCACACCGATCTCTCACACCGATCTCTCACACCGATCTCTCACACCGATCGCTCATCGCCCCACACCGATCGCTCACACCGATCTCTCACACCGATCTCTCACACCGATCTCTCACACCGATCGCTCATCGCCCCACACCGACCCCTCACACCAATCGCTCATCACCCCACACCGATCTCTCACACCGATCTCTCACACCGATCTCTCACACCGATCCCTCACACCGATCTCTCACACCGATCTCTGATCGCCCCACACCAATCTCTCACACCGATCTCTCACACCGATCTCTGATCGCCCCACACCAATCTCTCACACCGATCTCTCACACCGATCTCTCGCACCGATCTCTTGCACCGATCTCTCACACCGATCACTCACACCGATGTCTCATCGCCCCACACCGATCTCTCACACCGATCTCTCACACCGATCTCTCACACCGATGTCTCATCGCCCCACACCGATCTCTCACACCGATCGCTCATCGCCCCACACCGATCTCTCACACCGATCTCTCACACCGATCTCTCACACCGATCTCTCACACCGATCTCTCACACCGATCTCTCACACCGATCTCTCACACCGATCTCTCATCGCCCCACACCGATCCCTCACACCGATCTCTCACACCGATCTCTCACACCGATCTCTCACACCGATCTCTCGCACTGATCTCTCACACCGATCTCTCACACCGATCTCTCACACCGATCTCTCACACCGATCGCTCACACCGATCTCTCACACCGATCTCTCACACCGATCTCTCACACCGATCGCTCATCGCCCCACACCGATCGCTCACACCGATCTCTCACACCGATCTCTCACACCGATCTCTCACACCGATCGCTCATTGCCCCACACCGATCTCTCACACCGACCCCTCACACCGATCTCTCATCGCCCCACACCGATCTCTCACACCGATCTCTCACACCGATCACTCACACCGATCTCTCACACCGATCACTCACACCGATCTCTCACACCGATCACTCACACCGATCTCTCACACCGATCTCTCACACCGATCTCTCACACCGATCTCTCACACCGATCGCTCATCGCCCCACACCGATCGCTCACACCGATCTCTCACACCGATCTCTCACACCGATCTCTCACACCGATCGCTCATCGCCCCACACCGACCCCTCACACCAATCGCTCATCACCCCACACCGATCTCTCACACCGATCTCTCACACCGATCTCTCACACCGATCCCTCACACCGATCTCTCACACCGATCTCTGATCGCCCCACACCAATCTCTCACACCGATCTCTCACACCGATCTCTGATCGCCCCACACCAATCTCTCACACCGATCTCTCACACCGATCTCTCGCACCGATCTCTTGCACCGATCTCTCACACCGATCACTCACACCGATGTCTCATCGCCCCACACCGATCTCTCACACCGATCTCTCACACCGATCTCTCACACCGATGTCTCATCGCCCCACACCGATCTCTCACACCGATCGCTCATCGCCCCACACCGATCTCTCACACCGATCTCTCACACCGATCTCTCACACCGATCTCTCACACCGATCTCTCACACCGATCTCTCACACCGATCTCTCACACCGATCTCTCATCGCCCCACACCGATCCCTCACACCGATCTCTCACACCGATCTCTCACACCGATCTCTCACACCGATCTCTCGCACTGATCTCTCACACCGATCTCTCACACCGATCTCTCACACCGATCTCTCACACCGATCGCTCATCGCCCCACACCGACCCCTCACACCGATCCCTCACACCGATCTCTCACACCGATCCCTCACACCGATCTCTCACACCGATCTCTCACACCGATCTCTCACACCGATCTCTCACACCGATCTCTCACACCGGTCTCTCACACCGATCTCTCACACCGATCGCTCACACCGATCTCTCACACCGATCTCTCACACCGATCGCTCACACCGATCTCTCACACCGATCTCTCACACCGATCGCTCATCGCCCCACACCGATCTCTCACACCGATCTCTCACACCGATCTCTCACACCGATCGCTCACACCGATCTCTCACACCGATCTCTCACACCGATCTCTCACACCGATCGCTCATCGCCCCACACCGATCGCTCACACCGATCTCTCACACCGATCTCTCACACCGATCTCTCACACCGATCGCTCATCGCCCCACACCGATCTCTCACACCGATCGCTCACACCGATCGCTCACACCGATCTCTCACACCGATCTCTCACACCGATCGCTCATCGCCCCACACCGATCTCTCACACCGATCGCTCACACCGATCTCTCACACCGATCTCTCACACTGATCTCTCACACCGATCGCTCATCACCCCACACCGATCTCTCACACCGATCGCTCACACCGATCTCTCACACCGATCTCTCACACCGATCTCTCACACCGATCTCTCACACCGATCTCTCACACCGATCTCTCACACCGATCTCTCACACTGATCGCTCATCACCCCACACCGATCTCTCACACCGATCTCTCACACCGATCTCTCACACCGATCTCTCACACCGATCTCTCACACCGATCTCTCACACCGATCTCTCACACCGATCTCTCACACCGATCTCTCACACCGATCTCTCACACCGATCCCTCACACCGATCCCTCACACCGATCTCTCACACCGATCTCTCACACCGATCCCTCACACCGATCTCTCATCGCCCCACACCGATCTCTCACACCGATACCTCACACCGATCCCTCACACCGATCTCTCATCGCCCCACACCGATCTCTCACACCGATCGCTCACACCGATCTCTCATCGCCCCACACCAATCTCTCACACCGATCCCTCACACCGATCCCTCACACCGATCTCTCATCGCCCCACACCGATCCCTCACACCGATCCCTCACACCGATCTCTCATCGCCCCACACCGATCTCTCACACCGATCTCTCACACCGATCCCTCACACCGATCTCTCACACCGATCTCTCACACCGATCTCTCACACCGATCTTTCACACCGATCTCTCACACCGATCTCTCACACCGATCTCTCACACCGATCTCTCACACCGATCTCTCACACCGATCCCTCACACCGATCTCTCACACCGATCTCTCATCACCCCACACCGATCTCTCACACCGATCTCTCACACCGATCTCTCACACCGATCTCTCACACCGATCTCTCATCACCCCACACCGATCTCTCACACCGGTCTCTCACACCGATCTCTCACACCGATCGCTCACACCGATCTCTCACACCGATCTCTCACACCGATCTCTCACACCGATCTCTCACACCGATCGCTCATCGCCCCACACCGATCTCTCACACCGATCGCTCATCGCCCCACACCGATCTCTCACACCGATCTCTCACACCGATCCCTCACACCGATCTCTCACACCTATCTCTGATCGCCCCACACCAATCTCTCACACCAATCTCTCACACCGATCTCTCACACCGATCTCTCACACCGATCCCTCACACCGATCTCTCATCACCCCACACCGATCTCTCACACCGATCTCTCACACCGATCTCTCACACCGATCCCTCACACCGATCTCTCATCACCCCACACCGATCTCTCACACCGAACTCTCACACCGATCTCTCACACCGATCGCTCATCACCCCACACCGATCTCTCACACCGAACTCTCACACCGATCTCTCACACCGATCGCTCATCACCCCACACCGATCTCTCACACCGAACTCTCACACCGATCTCTCACACCGATCTCTCACACCGATCTCTCACACCGATCTCTCACACCGATCTCTCATCACCCCACACCGATCTCTCACACCGATCTCTCACACCGATCTCTCACACCGATCTCTCACACCGATCTCTCACACCGATCTCTCACACCGATCTCTCACACCGATCTCTCACACCGATCTCTCACACCGATCTCTCATCGCCACACACCGATCTCTCACACCGATCTCTCACACCGATCTCTCACACCGATCTCTCACACCGATCTCTCACACCGATCTCTCACACCGATCTCTCACACCGATGTCTCATCGCCCCACACCGATCCCTCACACCAATCTCTCACACCGATCTCTCACACCGATCTCTCACACCGATCCCTCACACCGATCTCTCACACCGATCTCTCACACCGATCTCTCACACCGATCTCTCACACCGATCTCTCACACCGATCACTCATCGCCCCACACCGATCTCTCACACCGATCTCTCACACCGATCTCTCACACCGATCTCTCACACCGATCTCTCACACCGATCCCTCACACCGATCTCTCACACCGATCTCTCACACCGATCTCTCACACCGATCTCTCACACCGATCTCTCATCGCCCCACACCGATCTCTCACACCGATCCCTCACACCGATCTCTCACACCGATCTCTCACACCGATCTCTCACACCGATCTCTCACACCGATCTCTCACACCGATCTCTCACACCGATCTCTCATCGCCACACACCGATCTCTCACACCGATCTCTCACACCGATCTCTCACACCGATCTCTCACACCGATCTCTCACACCGATCTCTCACACCGATCTCTCACACCGATCTCTCACACCGGTCTCTCACACCGATCTCTCACACCGATCTCTCACACCGATCCCTCACACCGGTCTCTCACACCGATCTCTCACACCGATCGCTCACACCGATCGCTCACACCGATCTCTCACACCGATCTCTCACACCGATCGCTCACACCGATCGCTCACACCGATCTCTCACACCGATCTCTCACACCGATCTCTCACACCGATCTCTCACACCGATCGCTCATCGCCCCACACCGATCGCTCACACCGATCTCTCACACCGATCTCTCACACCGATCGCTCACACCGATCTCTCACACCGATCTCTCACACCGATCTCTCACACCGATCTCTCACACCGATCTCTCACACCGATCTCTCACACCGATCTCTCACACCGATCTCTCACACCGATCCCTCACACCGATCTCTCACACCGATCTCTCATCGCCCCACACCGATCTCTCACACCGATCCCTCACACCGATCCGTCACCGCAACACCGACCCCTCACACCGATCTCTCATCGCCCCACACCGACCCCTCACACCGATCTCTCACACCGATCGCTCAAACCGATCTCTCAAACCGATCTCTCATCGTCCCACACCGATCCCTCACACCGATCTCTCACACCGATCTCTCACACCGATCTCTCATCGCCCCACACCGATCTCTCACACCGATCTCTCACACCGATCCCTCACACCGATCTCTCATCGCCCCACACCGATCTCTCACACCGATCTCTCACACCGATCTCTCACACCGATCTCTCACACCGATCGCTCATCGCCCCACACCGATCTCTCACACCGATCTCTCACACCGATCTCTCACACCGATCGCTCATCGCCCCACACCGATCGCTCACACCGAACTCTCACACCGATCTCTCACACCGATCGCTCATCACCCCACACCGATCCCTCACACCGAACTCTCACACCGATCTCTCACACCGATCGCTCATCACCCCACACCGATCCCTCACACCGATCTCTCACACCGATCTCTCATCGCCCCACACCGATCTCTCACACCGATCTCTCACACCGATCTCTCACACCGATCGCTCATCGCCTCACACCGATCTCTCACACCGATCTCTCACACCGATCTCTCACACCGATCTCTCACACCGATCCCTCACACCGAACTCTCACACCGATCTCTCACACCGATCTCTCACACCGATCTCTCACACCGATCTCTCACACCGATCTCTCATCACCCCACACCGATCTCTCACACCGATCTCTCACACCGATCCCTCACACCGATCTCTCACACCGATCTCTCACACCGATCTCTCACACCGATCCCTCACACCGATCTCTCACACCGATCTCTCACACCGATCTCTCACACCAATCTCTCACACCGATCTCTCACACCGATCTCTCATCGCCCCACACCGATCTCTCACACCAATCTCTCACACCGATCTCTCGCACCGATCGCTCATCGCCCCACACCGATCTCTCACACCGATCTCTCACACCGATCTCTCACACCGATCGCTCATCGCCCCACACCGATCGCTCACACCGATCTCTCACACCGATCTCTCACACCGATCTCTCACACCGATCTCTCACACCGATCTCTCACACCGATCGCTCATCGCCCCACACCGATCTCTCACACCGATCTCTCACACCGATCGCTCATCGCCCCACACCGATCTCTCACACCGATCTCTCACACCGATCTCTCACACCGATCTCTCACACCGATCCCTCACACCAATCGCTCATCACCCCACACCGATCTCTCACACCGATCTCTCACACCGATCTCTCACACCGATCCCTCACACCGATCTCTCACACCGATCTCTGATCGCCCCACACCAATCTCTCACACCGATCTCTCACACCGATCTCTCACACCGATGTCTCATCGCCCCACACCGATCTCTCACACCGATCTCTCACACCGATCTCTCACACCGATCCCTCACACCGATCTCTCACACCGATCTCTGATCGCCCCACACCAATCTCTCACACCGATCTCTCACACCGATCTCTCACACCGATCTCTCACACCGATCTCTCACACCGATCTCTCATCGCCCCACACCGATCCCTCACACCAATCGCTCATCGCCCCACACCGATCTCTCACACCGATCTCTCACACCGATCTCTCACACCGATCTCTCACACCGATCTCTCACACCGATCGCTCATCGCCCCACACCGATCTCTCACACCGATCGCTCATCGCCCCACACCGATCTCTCACACCGATCTCTCACACCGATCTCTCACACCGATCTCTCACACCGATCTCTCACACCGATCTCTCATCACCCCACACCGATCTCTCACACCGATCTCTCACACCGATCCCTCACACCGATCTCTCACACCGATCTCTCACACCGATCGCTCATCGCCCCACACCGATCTCTCACACCGATCTCTCATCACCCCACACCGATCTCTCACACCGATCTCTCACACCGATCCCTCACACCGATCTCTCACACCGATCGCTCATCGCCCCACACCGATCTCTCACACCGATCTCTCACACCGATCTCTCACACCGATCCCTCACACCGATCTCTCACACCGATCTCTCACACCGATCTCTCACACCGATCTCTCACACCGATCTCTCACACCGATCTCTCACACCGATCTCTCACACCGATCTCTCACACCGATCGCTCATCGCCCCACACCGATCGCTCACACCGATCTCTCACACCGATCCCTCACACCGATCTCTCACACCGATCTCTCACACCGATCTCTCACACCGATCTCTCACACCGATCTCTCACACCGATCTCTCACACCGATCTCTCACACCGATCTCTCACACCGATCTCTCACACCGATCTCTCACACCGATCTCTCATCGCCCCACACCGATCTCTCACACCGATCTCTCACACCGATCTCTCACACCGATCGCTCATCGCCCCACACCGATCTCTCACACCGATCTCTCACACCGATCTCTCACACCGATCGCTCATCGCCCCACACCGATCGCTCACACCGATCTCTCACACCGATCTCTCATCGCCCCACACCGATCTCTCACACCGATCACTCACACCGATCTCTCGCACTGATCTCTCACACCAATCTCTCACACCGATCTCGCACACCGATCGCTCATCGCCCCACACCGACCCCTCACACCGATCGCTCATCGGCCCACACCGATCTCTCACACCGATCCCTCACACCGATCCCTCACACCGATCGCTCATCGCCCCACACCGATCTCTCACACCGATCTCTCACACCGATCTCTCACACCGATCTCTCACACCGATCTCTCACACCGATCTCTCACACCGATCTCTCACACCGATCTCTCACACCGATCTCTCACACCGATCTCTCACACCGATCTCTCACACCGGTCTCTCACACCGATCTCTCACACCGATCGCTCACACCGATCGCTCACACCGATCTCTCACACCGATCTCTCACACCGATCTCTCACACCGATCGCACATCGCCCCACACCGATCGCTCACACCGATCTCTCACACCGATCTCTCACACCGATCTCTCACACCGATCGCACATCGCCCCACACCGATCACTCACACCGATCTCTCACACCGATCTCTCACACCGATCGCTCATCGCCCCACACCGATCTCTCACACCGATCTCTCACACCGATCTCTCACACCGATCTCTCACACCGATCTCTCACACCGATCTCTCACACCGATCTCTCACACCGATCGCTCACACCGATCTCTCACACCGATCTCTCACACCGATCTCTCACACCGATCGCTCATCGCCCCACACCGATCTCTCACACCGATCTCTCACACCGATCTCTCACACTGATCTCTCACACCGATCGCTCATCGCCCCACACCGATCTCTCACACCGATCTCTCACACCGATCTCTCACACCGATCTCTCACACCGATCTCTCACACCGATCGCTCATCACCCCACACCGATCTCTCACACCGATCGCTCATCGCCCCACACCGATCTCTCACACCGATCTCTCACACCGATCTCTCACACCGATCTCTCACACCGATCTCTCACACCGATCTCTCATCGCCCCACACCGATCTCTCACACCGATCTCTCACACCGATCTCTCACACCGATCTCTCACACCGATCTCTCACACCGATCTCTCACACCGATCTCTCATCGCCCCACACCGATCTCTCACACCGATCTCTCACACCGATCTCTCACACCGATCTCTCACACCGATCTCTCACACCGATCGCTCATCACCCCACACCGATCTCTCACACCGAACTCTCACACCGATCTCTCACACCGATCGCTCATCACCCCACACCGATCTCTCACACCGAACTCTCACACCGATCTCTCACACCGATCGCTCATCACCCCACACCGATCCCTCACACCGAACTCTCACACCGATCTCTCACACCGATCTCTCATCGCCCCACACCGATCTCTCACACCGATCCCTCACACCGATCTCTCACACCGATCGCTCATCGCCTCACACCGATCTCTCACACCGATCTCTCACACCGATCTCTCACACCGATCTCTCACACCGATCTCTCACACCGATCTCTCATCACCCCACACCGATCTCTCACACCGATCTCTCACACCGATCTCTCACACCGATCTCTCACACCGATCTCTCACACCGATCTCTCACACCGATCTCTCACACCGATCTCTCACACCGATCTCTCACACCGATCTCTCATCACCCCACACCGATCTCTCACACCGATCTCTCACACCGATCTCTCACACCGATCTCTCACACCGATCTCTCACACCGATCTCTCACACCGATCCCTCACACCGATCTCTCATCGCCCCACACCGATCCCTCACACCGATCTCTCACACCGATCTCTCACACCGATCTCTCACACCGATCTCTCACACCGATCGCTCATCGCCTCACACCGATCCCTCACACCGATCTCTCACACCGATCTCTCACACCGATCTCTCATCGCCCCACACCGATCTCTCACACCGATCTCTCACACCGATCTCTCACACCGATCTCTCACACCGATCTCTCACACCGATCTCTCATCGCCCCACACCGATCCCTCAAACCGATCTCTCACACCGATCTCTCACACCGATCTCTCACACCGATCTCTCACTCCGATCTCTCACACCGATCTCTCATCGCCCCACACCGATCTCTCACACCGATCTCTCACACCGATCTCTCACACCGATCGCTCATCGCCTCACACCGATCCCTCACACCGATCTCTCACACCGATCGCTCATCGCCCCACACCGATCTCTCACACCGATCCCTCACACCGATCTCTCACACCGATCCCTCACACCGATCCCTCACACCGATCTCTCATCGCCCCACACCGATCTCTCACACCGATCTCTCACACCGATCTCTCACACCGATCTCTCACACCGATCTCTCACACCGATCTCTCATCACCCCACACCGATCTCTCACACCGATCTCTCACACCGATCTCTCACACCGATCTCTCACACCGATCCCTCACACCGATCCCTCACACCGATCTCTCATCGCCCCACACCGATCTCTCACACCGATCTCTCACACCGATCTCTCACACCGATCTCTCACACCGATCTCTCACACCGATCTCTCACACCGATCTCTCACACCGATCTCTCATCACCCCACACCGATCTCTCACACCGATCTCTCACACCGATCTCTCACACCGATCCCTCACACCGATCTCTCACACCGATCCCTCATCGCCCCACACCGATCTCTCACACCGATCTCTCACACCGATCTCTGATCACCCCACACCGATCTCTCACACCGATCTCTCACACCGATCTCTCACACCGATCTCTCACACCGATCCCTCACACCGATCTCTCACACCGATCTCTCATCGCCCCACACCGATCTCTCACACCGATCTCTCACACCGATCTCTCACACCGATCTCTCACACCGATGTCTCAGCGCCCCACACCGATCTCTCACACCGATCTCTCACACCGATCTCTCACACCGATCCCTCACACCGATCCCTCACACCGATCTCTCACACCGATCTCTCACACCGATGTCTCATCGCCCCACACCGATCCCTCACACCAATCTCTCACACCGATCCCTCACACCAATCTCTCACACCGATCTCTCACACCGATCTCTCACACCGATCTCTCACACCGATCCCTCACACCGATCTCTCACACCGATCTCTCACACCGATCTCTCACACCGATCTCTCACACCGATCTCTCACACCGATCCCTCACACCGATCTCTCACACCGATCTCTCACACCGATCTCTCACACCGATCCCTCACACCGATCCCTCACACTGATCTCTCACACCGATCTCTCACACCGATCTCTCACACCGATCTCTCACACCGATCTCTCACACCGATCTCTCACACCGATCACTCATCGCCCCACACCGATCTCTCACACCGATCTCTCATCGCCCCACACCGATCTCTCACACCGATCTCTCACACCGATCACTCATCGCCCCACACCGATCTCTCACACCGATCTCTCATCGCCCCACACCGATCTCTCACACCGATCTCTCACACCGATATCTCACACCGATCTCTCACACCGATCTCTCATCGCCCCACACCGATCTCTCACACCGATCTCTCACACCGATCCCTCACACCGATCTCTCACACCGATCTCTCATCGCCCCACACCGATCTCTCACACCGATCCCTCACACCGATCTCTCATCGCCGCACACCGATCTCTCACACCGATCCCTCACACCGATCTCTCATCGCCCCACACCGAACTCTCACACCGATCTCTCACACCGATCTCTCACACCGATCTCTCACACCGATCTCTCACACCGATCTCTCACACCGAACTCTCACACCGATCTCTCACACCGATCGCTCATCACCCCACACCGATCGCTCACACCGATCCCTCACACCGAACTCTCACACCGATCTCTCACACCGATCGCTCATCGCCCCACACCGATCCCTCACACCGAACTCTCACACCGATCTCTCACACCGATCTCTCACACCGATCTCTCATCGCCTCACACCGATCCCTCACACCGATCTCTCACACCGATCTCTCATCGCCCCACACTGATCGCTCACACCGATCTCTCATCGCCTCACACCGATCCCTCACACCGATCTCTCACACCGATCTCTCACACCGATCGCTCATCGCCTCACACCGATCTCTCACACCGATCTCTCATCGCCTCACACCGATCTCTCACACCGATCTCTCACACCGATCTCTCACACCGATCTCTCATCGCCCCACACCGATCCCTCACACCGAATTCTCACACCGATCTCTCACACCGATCTCTCATCGCCCCACACTGATCGCTCACACCGATCTCTCATCGCCTCACACCGATCCCTCACACCGATCTCTCACACCGATCTCTCATCGCCCCACACCGATCCCTCACACCGATCTCTCACACCGATCTCTCACACCGATCTCTCATCGCCCCACACCGATCTCTCACACCGATCTCTCACACCGATCTCTCATCGCCCCACACCGATCCCTCACACTGATCGCTCACACCGATCTCTCACACCGATCTCTCAGCGCCTCACACCGATCCCTCACACTGATCTCTCACACCGATCCCTCACACCGATCTCTCACACCGATCTCTCATCGCCCCACACCGATCTCTCACACCGATCCCTCACACCGATCTCTCACACCGATCTCTCACACCGATCTTTCACACCAATCTCTCACTCCGATCTCTCACACCGATCTCTCATCGCCCCACACCGATCTCTCACACCGATCCCTCACACCGATCTCTCACACCGATCTCTCACACCGATCTCTCACACCGATCTCTCACACCGCTCTGTCACACCGATGTCTCATCGCCCCACACCGATCCCTCACACCAATCTCTCACACCGATCTCTCACACCGATGTCTCATCGCCCCACACCGATCCCTCACACCAATCTCTCACACCGATCTCTCACACCGATCTCTCACACCGATCCCTCACACCGATCCCTCACACCGATCTCTCACACCGATCCCTCACACCGATCTCTCATCGCCCCACACCGATCTCTCACACCGATCTCTCACACCGATCTCTCATCGCCCCACACCGATCTCTCACACCGATCTCTCACACCGATCTCTCACACCGATCTCTCACACCGATCTCTCACACCGATCTCTCACACCGATCTCTCACACCGATCGCTCATCGCCTCACACCGATCTCTCACACCGATCTCTCACACCGATCTCTCACACCGATCTCTCACACCGATCTCTCACACCGATCTCTCACACCGATCTCTCACACCGATCTCTCACACCGATCGCTCATCGCCCCACACCGATCTCTCACACCGATCTCTCACACCGATCTCTCACACCGATCTCTCACACCGATCTCTCACACCGATCGCTCATCGCCCCACACCGATCTCTCACACCAATCTCTCACACCGATCTCTCACACCGATCTCTCACACCGATCTCTCACACCGATCTCTCACACCGATCTCTCACACCGATCGCTCATCGCCCCACACCGATCTCTCACACCGATCTCTCATCGCCCCACACCGATCTCTCACACCGATCTCTCACACCGATCTCTCACACCGATCGCTCATCGCCCCACACCGATCTCTCACACCGATCTCTCATCGCCCCACACCGATCTCTCACACCGATCACTCACACCGATCTCTCACACCGATCACTCACACCGATCTCTCACACCGATCTCTCACACCGATCTCTCACACCGATCTCTCACACCGATCTCTCACACCGATCTCTCACACCGATCTCTCACACCGATCGCTCATCGCCCCACACCGATCGCTCACACCGATCTCTCACACCGATCTCTCACACCGATCTCTCACACCGATCTCTCACACCGATCCCTCACACCGATCTCTCACACCGATCTCTCACACCGATCTCTCACACCGATCGCTCATCGCCCCACACCGACCCCTCACACCAATCGCTCATCACCCCACACCGATCTCTCACACCGATCTCTCACACCGATCTCTCACACCGATCCCTCACACCGATCTCTCACACCGATCTCTGATCGCCCCACACCAATCTCTCACACCGATCTCTCACACCGATCTCTGATCGCCCCACACCGATCTCTCACACCGATCTCTGATCGCCCCACACCGATCTCTCACACCGATCTCTCACACCGATCTCTCGCACCGATCTCTTGCACCGATCTCTCATCGCCCCACACCGATCTCTCACACCGATCTCTCACACCGATCTCTCACACCGATGTCTCATCGCCCCACACCAATCTCTCACACCGATCTCTCACACCGATCTCTCACAACGATCTCTCACACCGATGTCTCACACCGATCTCTCACACCGATCTCTCACACCGATCGCTCATCGCCCCACACCGATCTCTCACACCGATCTCTCACACCGATCTCTCACACCGATCTCTCATCGCCCCACACCGATCTCTCACACCGATCGCTCATCGCCCCACACCGAGCTCTCACACCGATCTCTCACACCGATCACTCACACCGATCTCTCACACCGATCGCTCATCGCCCCACACCGATCTCTCACACCGATCTCTCACACCGATCTCTCACACCGATCTCTCACACCGATCTCTCACACCGATCTCTCACACCGATCTCTCACACCGATCTCTCACACCGATCTCTCACACCGATCTCTCACACCGATCTCTCACACCGATCCCTCACACCGATCTCTCACACCGATCGCTCATCGCCCCACACCGATCTCTCACACCGATCTCTCACACCGATCTCTCACACCGATCTCTCACACCGATCTCTCATCGCCCCACACCGATCTCTCACACCGATCTCTCACACCGATCTCTCACACCGATCTCTCACACCGATCTCTCACACCGATCTCTCACACCGATCTCTCACACCGATCTCTCACACCGATCTCTCACACCGATCTCTCACACCGATCTCTCACACCGATCCCTCACACCGATCTCTCACACCGATCGCTCATCGCCCCACACCGATCTCTCACACCGATCTCTCACACCGATCTCTCACACCGATCTCTCACACCGATCTCTCATCGCCCCACACCGATCTCTCACACCGATCTCTCACACCGATCTCTCACACCGATCTCTCACACCGATCGCTCATCGCCCCACACCGATCGCTCACACCGATCTCTCACACCGATCACTCACACCGATCTCTCACACCGATCCCTCACACCGATCTCTCACACCGATCTCTCACACCGATCTCTCACACCGATCACTCACACCGATCTCTCACACCGATCTCTCACACCGATCTCTCACACCGATCTCTCACACCGATCACTCACACCGATCTCTCACACCGATCTCTCACACCGATCTCTCACACCGATCTCTCACACCGATCTCTCACACCGATCTCTCACACCGATCTCTCACACCGATCGCTCATCGCCCCACACCGATCGCTCACACCGATCTCTCACACCGATCTCTCACACCGATCTCTCACACCGATCTCTCACACCGATCTCTCACACCGATCTCTCACACCGATCCCTCACACCGATCTCTCACACCGATCGCTCATCGCCCCACACCGATCTCTCACACCGATCTCTCACACCGATCTCTCACACCGATCTCTCACACCGATCGCTCATCGCCCCACACCGATCGCTCACACCGATCTCTCACACCGATCTCTCGCACCGATCCCTCACACCGATCTCTCACACCGATCTCTCACACCGATCTCTCACACCGATCTCTCACACCGATCTCTCACACCGATCTCTCACACCGATCTCTCACACCGATCTCTCACACCGATCTCTCACACCGATCTCTCACACCGATCTCTCATCGCCCCACACCGATCTCTCACACCGATCTCTCACACCGATCTCTCACACCGATCTCTCACACCGATCGCTCATCGCCCCACACCGATCTCTCACACCGATCTCTCACACCGATCTCTCATCGCCCCACACCGATCTCTCACACCGATCTCTCACACCGATCTCTCACACCGATCTCTCACACCGATCGCTCATCGCCCCACACCGATCGCTCACACCGATCTCTCACACCGATCTCTCACACCGATCTCTCATCGCCCCACACCGATCTCTCACACCGATCACTCACACCGATCTCTCACACCGATCAATCACACCGATCTCTCGCACTGATCTCTCACACCGATCTCTCACACCGATCGCTCATCGCCCCACACCGATCTCTCACACCGATCTCTCACACCGATCTCTCACACCGATCTCTCACACCGATCTCTCACACCGATCTCTCACTCCGATCTCTCACACCGATCTCTCACACCGATCGCTCATCGCCCCACACCGATCTCTCACACCGATCTCTCATCGCCCCACACCGATCTCTCACACCGATCTCTCACACCGATCTCTCACTCCGATCTCTCACACCGATCTCTCACACCGATCTCTCACACCGATCTCTCATCGCCCCACACCGATCTCTCACACCGATCACTCACACCGATCTCTCACACCGATCAATCACACCGATCTCTCACATCGATCTCTCGCACTGATCTCTCACACCGATCTCTCACACCGATCTCTCATCGCCCCACACCGATCTCTCACACCGATCTCTCACACCGATCTCTCACACCGATCCCTCACACCGATCTCTCACACCGATCCCTCACACCGATCCCTCATCGCCCCACACCGATCTCTCACACCGATCTCTCACACCGATCTCTCACACCGATCTCTCATCGCCCCACACCGATCTCTCACACCGATCTCTCACACCGATCTCTCACACCGATCTCTCACACCGATCTCTCACACCGATCTCTCACACCGATCTCTCACACCGATCTCTCACACCGATCTCTCATCGCCCCACACCGATCTCTCACACCGATCTCTCATCGCCCCACACCGATCTCTCACACCGATCACTCACACCGATCTCTCACACCGATCTCTCACACCGATCTCTCATCGCCCCACACCGATCTCTCACACCGATCCCTCACACCGATCTCTCACACCGATCTCTCACACCGATCTCTCATCGCCCCACACCGATCTCTCACACCGATCTCTCACACCGATCTCTCACACTGATCTCTCACACCGATCTCTCACACCGATCTCTCACACCGATCTCTCACACCGATCCCTCACACCGATCTCTCACACCGATCTCTCACACCGATCTCTCATCGCCCCACACCGATCTCTCACACCGATCTCTCACACCGATCTCTCACACCGATCTCTCACACCGATCTCTCACACCGATCCCTCACACCGATCTCTCACACCGATCTCTCACACCGATCTCTCACACCGATCTCTCACACCGATCTCTCACACCGATCTCTCATCGCCCCACACCGATCTCTCACACCGATCTCTCACACCGATCTCTCACACCGATCTCTCACACCGATCTCTCATCGCCCCACACCGATCTCTCACACCGATCTCTCACACCGATCTCTCACACCGATCTCTCACACCGATCTCTCACACCGATCCCTCACACCGATCTCTCATCGCCCCACACCGATCTCTCACACCGATCTCTCACACCGATCACTCACACCGATCCCTCACACCGATCTCTCATCACCCCACACCGATCTCTCACACCGATCTCTCACACCGATCTCTCACACCGATCCCTCACAATGGTCTCTCACACCGATCTCTCACACCGATCGCTCACACCGATCGCTCACACCGATCTCTCACACCGATCTCTCACACCGATCGCTCATCGCCCCACACCGATCTCTCACACCGATCTCTCATCACCCCACACCGATCGCTCACACCGATCGCTCACACCGATCTCTCACACCGATCGCTCACACCGATCGCTCACACCGATCTCTCACACCGATCTCTCACACCGATCTCTCACACCGATCTCTCACACTGATCTCTCACACCGATCTCTCATCACCCCACACCGATCGCTCACACCGATCGCTCACACCGATCTCTCACACCGATCTCTCACACCGATCTCTCACACCGATCTCTCACACCGATCTCTCATCGCCCCACACCGATCTCTCGCACCGATCTCTCACACCGATCTCTCATCGCCCCACACCGATCTCTCACACCGATCTCTCGCACCGATCTCTCACACCGATCTCTCATCGCCCCACACCGATCTCTCACACCGATCTCTCACACCGATCTCTCACACCGATCTCTCACACCGATCCCTCACACCGATCTCTCACACCGATCTCTGATCGCCCCACACCGATCTCTCACACCGATCTCTCACACCGATCCCTCACACCGATCTCTCACACCGATCTCTGATCGCCCCACACCAATCTCTCACACCGATCTCTCACACCGATCTCTCACACCGATCTCTCACACCGATCTCTCACACCGATCTCTCACACCGATCTCTCACACCGATCTCTCATCGCCCCACACCGATCTCTCACACCGATCTCTCATCGTCCCACACCGATCCCTCACACCGATCTCTCACACCGATCGCTCACACCGATCTCTCACACCGATCCCTCACACCGATCTCTCACACCGATCTCTCATCGCCCCACACCGATCTCTCACACCGATCTCTCACACCGATCTCTCACATCGATCGCTCATCGCCCCACACCGATCTCTCACACCGATCTCTCACACCGATCTCTCACACCGATCGCTCACACCGATCTCTCACACCGATCTCTCACACCGATCTCTCACACCGATCTCTCACATCGATCGCTCATCGCCCCACACCGATCTCTCACACCGATCTCTCACACCGATCTCTCACACCGATCGCTCACACCGATCTCTCACACCGATCTCTCACACCGATCTCTCACACCGATCTCTCACACCGATCTCTCACACCGATCTCTCATCGCCCCACACCGATCTCTCACACCGATCTCTCACACCGATCTCTCACACCGAACTCTCACATCGATCTCTCACACCGATCTCTCACACCGATCTCTCACACCGATCTCTCATCACCCCACACCGATCTCTCACACCGATCTCTCACACCGATCTCTCACACCGATCTCTCACACCGATCCCTCACACCGATCTCTCACACCGATCTCTCACACCGATCTCTCACTCCGATCTCTCACACCGATCTCTCATCGCCCCACACCGATCCCTCACACCGATCTCTCACACCGATCTCTCACACCGATCCCTCACACCGATCTCTCACTCCGATCTCTCACACCGATCTCTCATCGCCCCACACCGATCCCTCACACCGATCTCTCACACCGATCTCTCACACCGATCTCTCACTCCGATCTCTCACACCGATCGCTCATCGCCTCACACCGATCCCTCACACCGATCTCTCACACCGATCTCTCATCGCCCCACACCGATCTCTCACACCGATCTCTCACACCGATCTCTCACACCGATCTCTCATCGCCCCAAACCGATCCCTCACACCGATCTCTCACTCCGATCTCTCACACCGATCTCTCATCGCCCCACACCGATCCCTCACACCGATCTCTCACACCGATCTCTCACTCCGATCTCTCACACCGATCTCTCATCGCCCCACACCGATCTCTCACACCGATCTCTCACACCGATCTCTCACACCGATCTCTCACACCGATCTCTCACTCCGATCTCTCACACCGATCTCTCATCGCCCCACACCGATCTCTCACACCGATCTCTCACTCCGATCTCTCACACCGATCTCTCATCGCCCCACACCGATCCCTCACACCGATCTCTCACACCGATCTCTCACACCGATCCCTCACACCGATCTCTCACACCGATCTCTCACACCGATCTCTCATCGCCCCACACCGATCTCTCACACCGATCTCTCACACCGATCTCTCACACCGATCTCTCACACCGATCCCTCACACCGATCTCTCACACCGATCTCTCACACCGATCTCTCACACCGATCTCTCACACCGATCTCTCACACCGATCTCTCATCGCCCCACACCGATCTCTCACACCGATCTCTCACACCGATCTCTCACACCGATCTCTCACACCGATCTCTCATCGCCCCACACCGATCTCTCACACCGATCTCTCACACCGATCTCTCACACCGATCTCTCACACCGATCTCTCACACCGATCCCTCACACCGATCTCTCATCGCCCCACACCGATCTCTCACACCGATCTCTCACACCGATCACTCACACCGATCCCTCACACCGATCTCTCATCACCCCACACCGATCTCTCACACCGATCTCTCACACCGATCTCTCACACCGATCCCTCACAATGGTCTCTCACACCGATCTCTCACACCGATCGCTCACACCGATCGCTCACACCGATCTCTCACACCGATCTCTCACACCGATCGCTCATCGCCCCACACCGATCTCTCACACCGATCTCTCATCACCCCACACCGATCGCTCACACCGATCGCTCACACCGATCTCTCACACCGATCGCTCACACCGATCGCTCACACCGATCTCTCACACCGATCTCTCACACCGATCTCTCACACCGATCTCTCACACTGATCTCTCATCACCCCACACCGATCGCTCACACCGATCGCTCACACCGATCTCTCACACCGATCTCTCACACCGATCTCTCACACCGATCTCTCACACCGATCTCTCATCGCCCCACACCGATCTCTCGCACCGATCTCTCACACCGATCTCTCATCGCCCCACACCGATCTCTCACACCGATCTCTCGCACCGATCTCTCACACCGATCTCTCATCGCCCCACACCGATCTCTCACACCGATCTCTCACACCGATCTCTCACACCGATCTCTCACACCGATCCCTCACACCGATCTCTCACACCGATCTCTGATCGCCCCACACCGATCTCTCACACCGATCTCTCACACCGATCCCTCACACCGATCTCTCACACCGATCTCTGATCGCCCCACACCAATCTCTCACACCGATCTCTCACACCGATCTCTCACACCGATCTCTCACACCGATCTCTCACACCGATCTCTCACACCGATCTCTCACACCGATCTCTCATCGCCCCACACCGATCTCTCACACCGATCTCTCATCGTCCCACACCGATCCCTCACACCGATCTCTCACACCGATCGCTCACACCGATCTCTCACACCGATCCCTCACACCGATCTCTCACACCGATCTCTCATCGCCCCACACCGATCTCTCACACCGATCTCTCACATCGATCGCTCATCGCCCCACACCGATCTCTCACACCGATCTCTCACACCGATCTCTCACACCGATCGCTCACACCGATCTCTCACACCGATCTCTCACACCGATCTCTCACATCGATCGCTCATCGCCCCACACCGATCTCTCACACCGATCTCTCACACCGATCTCTCACACCGATCGCTCACACCGATCTCTCACACCGATCTCTCACACCGATCTCTCACACCGATCTCTCACACCGATCTCTCACACCGATCTCTCATCGCCCCACACCGATCTCTCACACCGATCTCTCACACCGATCTCTCACACCGAACTCTCACATCGATCTCTCACACCGATCTCTCACACCGAACTCTCACATCGATCTCTCACACCGATCCCTCACACCGATCTCTCATCACCCCACACCGATCTCTCACACCGATCTCTCACACCGATCTCTCACACCGATCTCTCACACCGATCCCTCACACCGATCTCTCACACCGATCTCTCACACCGATCTCTCACTCCGATCTCTCACACCGATCTCTCATCGCCCCACACCGATCCCTCACACCGATCTCTCACACCGATCTCTCACACCGATCCCTCACACCGATCTCTCACTCCGATCTCTCACACCGATCTCTCATCGCCCCACACCGATCCCTCACACCGATCTCTCACACCGATCTCTCACACCGATCTCTCACTCCGATCTCTCACACCGATCTCTCATCGCCCCACACCGATCCCTCACACCGATCTCTCACACCGATCTCTCACACCGATCCCTCACACCGATCTCTCACTCCGATCTCTCACACCGATCGCTCATCGCCTCACACCGATCCCTCACACCGATCTCTCACACCGATCTCTCATCGCCCCACACCGATCGCTCATCGCCTCACACCGATCCCTCACACCGATCTCTCACACCGATCTCTCACACCGATCTCTCACACCGATCTCTCATCGCCCCAAACCGATCCCTCACACCGATCTCTCACACCGATCTCTCACTCCGATCTCTCACACCGATCTCTCATCGCCCCACACCGATCTCTCACACCGATCTCTCACACCGATCTCTCACACCGATCTCTCACACCGATCTCTCACTCCGATCTCTCACACCGATCTCTCATCGCCCCACACCGATCTCTCACACCGATCTCTCACTCCGATCTCTCACACCGATCTCTCATCGCCCCACACCGATCCCTCACACCGATCTCTCACACCGATCTCTCACACCGATCCCTCACACCGATCTCTCACACCGATCTCTCACACCGATCTCTCTCACCGATCTCTCACACCGATCTCTCACTCCGATCTCTCACACCGATCTCTCATCGCCCCACACCGATCTCTCACACCGATCTCTCACACCGATCTCTCACATCGATCGCTCATCGCCCCACACCGATCTCTCACACCGATCCCTCACACCGATCTCTCACACCGATCGCTCATCGCCTCACACCGATCTCTCACACCGATCTCTCATCGCCCCACACCGATCTCTCACACCGATCTCTCACACCGATCCCTCACACCGATCTCTCACACCGATCTCTCATCGCCCCACACCGATCTCTCACACCGATCCCTCACACCGATCTCTCACACCGATCTCTCACACCAATCTCTCACACCGATCTCTCATCGCCCCACACCGATCCCTCACACCGATCTCTCACACCGATCTCTCACACCGATCTCTCACACCAATCTCTCACACCGATCTCTCATCGCCCCACACCGATCTCTCACACCGATCCCTCACACCGATCTCTCACACCGATCGCTCATCGCCTCACACCGATCTCTCACACCGATCCCTCACACCGATCTCTCACACCGATCTCTCACACCGATCTCTCACACCGATCTCTCACACCGATCTCTCATCGCCCCACACCGATCTCTCACACCGATCTCTCACACCGATGTCTCATCGCCCCACACCGATCTCTCACACCGATCTCTCACACCGATCTCTCACACCGATCTCTCACACCGATCTCTCACACCGATCTCTCATCGCCCCACACCGATCTCTCACACCGATCTCTCACACCGATCTCTCACACCGATCTCTCACACCGATCTCTCACACCGATCTCTCACACCGATCTCTCACACCGATCTCTCACACCGATCACTCATCGCCCCACACCGATCTCTCACACCGATCTCTCACACCGATCTCTCACACCGATCTCTCACACCGATCCCTCACACCGATCTCTCATCGCCCCACACCGATCTCTCACACCGATCTCTCACACCGATCTCTCACACCGATCTCTCACACCGATGTCTCATCGCCCCACACCGATCCCTCACACCGATCTCTCACACCGATCTCTCACACCGATCCCTCACACCGATCTCTCACACCGATCTCTAACACCGATCGCTCATCACCCCACACCGATCTCTCACACCGATCTCTCACACCGATCTCTCATCGCCCCACACCGATCTCTCACACCGATCTCTCACACCGATCCCTCACACCGATCTCTCACACCGATCTCTCATCGCCCCACACCGATCTCTCACACCGATCTCTCACACCGATCTCTCACACCGATCTCTCATCGCCCCACACCGATCTCTCACACCGATCTCTCACACCGATCTCTCACACCGATCTCTCATCGCCCCACACCGATCTCTCACACCGATCCCTCACACCGATCTCTCACACCGATCTCTCATCGCCCCACACCGATCTCTCACACCGACCCCTCACACCGATCCCTCACACCGATCCGTCACAGCAACACCGACCCCTCACACCGATCTCTCATCGCCCCACACCGATCTCTCACACCGATCTCTCACACCGATCTCTCACACCGATCTCTCACACCGATCTCTCATCACCCCACACCGATCCCTCACACCGATCTCTCACACCGATCTCTCACACCGATCTCTCACACCGATCTCTCACACCGATCTCTCACACCGATCTCTCACACCGATCTCTCACACCGATCCCTCACACCGACCCCTCACACCGATCGCTCATCGCCCCACACCGACCCCTCACACCGATCTCTCACACCGATCTCTCACACCGATCTCTCATCGCCCCACACCGATCTCTCACACCGATCTCTCACACCGATCCCTCACACCGATCCCTCACACCGATCTCTCATCGCCCCACACCGATCCCTCACACCGATCTCTCACACCGACCACTCATCGCCCCACACCGATCTCTCACACCGATCCCTCACACCGATCTCTCACACCGACCCCTCATCGCCCCACACCGATCCCTCACACCGATCTCTCACACCGATCTCTCACACCGATCCCTCATCGCCCCACACCGATCTCTCACACCGATCTCTCACACCGATCGCTCATCGCCCCACACCGATCCCTCACACCGATCTCTCACACCGATCCCTCACACCGATCCCTCATCGCCCCACACCGATCTCTCACACCGATCGCTCATCGCCCCACACCGATCCCTCACACCGATCTCTCACACCGATCTCTCACACCGATCTCTCACACCGATCCCTCACACCGATCCCTCATCGCCCCACACCGATCCCTCACACCGATCTCTCACACCGATCTCTCACACCGATCCCTCACACCGATCCCTCACACCGATCTCTCATCGCCCCACACCGATCCCTCACACCGATCTCTCACACAGATCTCTCATCGCCCCACACCGATCTCTCACACCGATCTCTCACACCGATCCCTCACACCGATCCCTCATCGCCCCACACCGATCCCTCACACCGATCTCTCACACCGATCTCTCACACCGATCTCTCACACCGATCCCTCACACCGATCTCTCACACCGATCTCTCACACCGATCGCTCATCACCCCACACCGATCTCTCACACCGATCTCTCATCGCCCCACACCGATCTCTCACACCGATCTCTCACACCGATCCCTCACACCGATCTCTCACACCGATCCCTCACACCGATCTCTCACACCGATCTCTCATCGCCCCACACCGATCGCTCACACCGATCTCTCATCGCCCCACACCGATCTCTCACACCGACCCCTCACACCGATCTCTCATCGCCCCACACCGATCTCTCACACCGATCTCTCACACCGATCTCTCACACCGATCTCTCACACCGATCTCTCACACCGATCCCTCACACCGATCTCTCACACCGATCCCTCACACCGATCCCTCACACCGATCTCTCACACCGATCTCTCACACCGATCTCTCATCGCCCCACACCGATCTCTCACACCGATCCCTCACACCGATCCCTCACACCGATCTCTCATCGCCCCACACCGATCTCTCACACCGATCCCTCACACCGATCTCTCACACCGACCCCTCATCGCCCCACACCGATCTCTCACACCGATCCCTCACACCGATCTCTCACACCGACCCCTCATCGCCCCACACCGATCCCTCACACCGATCTCTCACACCGATCTCTCACACCGATCCCTCATCGCCCCACACCGATCTCTCACACCGATCTCTCACACCGATCGCTCATCGCCCCACACCGATCCCTCACACCGATCCCTCATCGCCCCACACCGATCTCTCACACCGATCGCTCATCGCCCCACACCGATCCCTCACACCGATCTCTCACACCGATCTCTCACACCGATCTCTCACACCGATCTCTCACACCGATCCCTCACACCGATCCCTCATCGCCCCACACCGATCCCTCACACCGATCTCTCACACCGATCTCTCACACCGATCCCTCACACCGATCCCTCACACCGATCTCTCATCGCCCCACACCGATCCCTCACACCGATCTCTCACACAGATCTCTCATCGCCCCACACCGATCTCTCACACCGATCTCTCATCGCCCCACACCGATCCCTCACACCGATCTCTCACACCGATCTCTCACACCGATCTCTCACACCGATCCCTCACACCGATCCCTCACACAGATCTCTCATCGCCCCACACCGATCCCTCACACCGATCTCTCACACCGATCTCTCACACCGATCTCTCACACCGATCCCTCACACCGATCTCTCACACCGATCTCTCACACCGATCGCTCATCGCCCCACACCGATCCCTCACACCGATCTCTCACACCGATCTCTCACACCGATCTCTCACACCGATCCCTCACACCGATCCCTCATCGCCCCACACCGATCCCTCACACCGATCTCTCACACCGATCTCTCACACCGATCTCTCACACCGATCTCTCACACCGATCTCTCATCGCCCCACACCGATCTCTCACACCGATCCCTCATCGCCCCACACCGATCCCTCACACCGATCTCTCACACCGATCTCTCACACCAATCTCTCACACCGATCTCTCACACCGATCTCTCACACCGATCCCTCACACCGATCCCTCACACCGATCCCTCATCGCCCCACACCGATCTCTCACACCGATCTCTCACACCGATCCCTCACACCGATCCCTCACACCGATCCCTCATCGCCCCACACCGATCTCTCACACCGATCGCTCATCGCCCCACACCGATCCCTCACACCGATCTCTCACACCGATCTCTCATCGCCCCACACCGATCTCTCACACCGATCCCTCCCACCGATCTCTCACACCGATCTCTCATCGCCCCACACCGATCTCTCACACCGATCCCTCACACCGATCTCTCACACCGATCCCTCACACCGATCTCTCACACCGATCTCTCACACCGATCTCTCACACCGATCTCTCATCGCCCCACACCGATCCCTCACACCGATCTCTCACACCGATCCCTCACACCGATCTCTCACACCGATCTCTCACACCGATCTCTCATCGCCCCACACCGATCTCTCACACCGATCCCTCACACCGATCTCTCACACCGATCCCTCGCACCGATCTCTCACACCGATCTCTCACACCGATCTCTCACACCGATCTCTCATCGCCCCACACCGATCCCTCACACCGATCTCTCACACCGATCCCTCACACCGATCTCTCACACCGATCTCTCACACCGATCTCTCACACCGATCTCTCACACCGATCTCTCATCGCCCCACACCGATCTCTCACACCGATCCCTCACACCGATCTCTCACACCGATCTCTCACACCGATCTCTCACACCGATCCCTCACACCGATCTCTCACACCGATCTCTCATCGCCCCACACCGATCTCTCACACCGATCCCTCACACCGATCTCTCACACCGATCCCTCACACCGATCTCTCACACCGATCTCTCACACCAATCTCTCACACCGATCCCTCACACCGATCTCTCACACCGATCTCTCACACCGATCTCTCATCGCCCCACACCGATCTCTCACACCGATCGCTCATCACCCCACACCGATCTCTCACACCGATCTCTCACACCGATCCCTCACACCGATCTCTCACACCGATCTCTCACACCGATCTCTCACACCGATCTCTCATCGCCCCACACCGATCCCTCACACCGATCTCTCACACCGACCCCTCACACCGATCTCTCATCGCCCCACACCGATCTCTCGCACCGATCTCTCACACCGATCACTCATCGCCCCACACCGATCTCTCACACCGATCTCTCACACCGATCTCTCACACCGATCCCTCACACCGATCCCTCACACCGACCCCTCACACCGATCTCTCATCGCCCCACACCGATCTCTCGCACCGATCTCTCACACCGATCGCTCATCGCCCCACACCGATCTCTCACACCGATCACTCATCGCCCCACACCGATCCCTCACACCGATCTCTCACACCGATCTCTCACACCGATCTCTCATCGCCCCACACCGATCTCTCACACCGATCTCTCACACCGATCTCTCACACCGATCTCTCACACCGATCTCTCACACCGATCCCTCACACCGATCTCTCATCGCCCCACACCGATCCCTCACACCGATCTCTCACACCGACCACTCATCGCCCCACACCGATCTCTCACACCGATCCCTCACACCGATCTCTCACACCGACCCCTCATCGCCCCACACCGATCCCTCACACCGATCTCTCACACCGATCTCTCACACCGATCCCTCATCGCCCCACACCGATCTCTCACACCGATCTCTCACACCGATCGCTCATCGCCCCACACCGATCCCTCACACCGATCTCTCACACCGATCCCTCACACCGATCCCTCATCGCCCCACACCGATCTCTCACACCGATCGCTCATCGCCCCACACCGATCCCTCACACCGATCTCTCACACCGATCTCTCACACCGATCTCTCACACCGATCCCTCACACCGATCCCTCATCGCCCCACACCGATCCCTCACACCGATCTCTCACACCGATCTCTCACACCGATCCCTCACACCGATCCCTCACACCGATCTCTCATCGCCCCACACCGATCCCTCACACCGATCTCTCACACAGATCTCTCATCGCCCCACACCGATCTCTCACACCGATCTCTCACACCGATCCCTCACACCGATCCCTCATCGCCCCACACCGATCCCTCACACCGATCTCTCACACCGATCTCTCACACCGATCTCTCACACCGATCCCTCACACCGATCTCTCACACCGATCTCTCACACCGATCGCTCATCACCCCACACCGATCTCTCACACCGATCTCTCATCGCCCCACACCGATCTCTCACACCGATCTCTCACACCGATCCCTCACACCGATCTCTCACACCGATCCCTCACACCGATCTCTCACACCGATCTCTCATCGCCCCACACCGATCGCTCACACCGATCTCTCATCGCCCCACACCGATCTCTCACACCGACCCCTCACACCGATCTCTCATCGCCCCACACCGATCTCTCACACCGATCTCTCACACCGATCTCTCACACCGATCTCTCACACCGATCTCTCACACCGATCCCTCACACCGATCTCTCACACCGATCCCTCACACCGATCCCTCACACCGATCTCTCACACCGATCTCTCACACCGATCTCTCATCGCCCCACACCGATCTCTCACACCGATCCCTCACACCGATCCCTCACACCGATCTCTCATCGCCCCACACCGATCTCTCACACCGATCCCTCACACCGATCTCTCACACCGACCCCTCATCGCCCCACACCGATCTCTCACACCGATCCCTCACACCGATCTCTCACACCGACCCCTCATCGCCCCACACCGATCCCTCACACCGATCTCTCACACCGATCTCTCACACCGATCCCTCATCGCCCCACACCGATCTCTCACACCGATCTCTCACACCGATCGCTCATCGCCCCACACCGATCCCTCACACCGATCCCTCATCGCCCCACACCGATCTCTCACACCGATCGCTCATCGCCCCACACCGATCCCTCACACCGATCTCTCACACCGATCTCTCACACCGATCTCTCACACCGATCTCTCACACCGATCCCTCACACCGATCCCTCATCGCCCCACACCGATCCCTCACACCGATCTCTCACACCGATCTCTCACACCGATCCCTCACACCGATCCCTCACACCGATCTCTCATCGCCCCACACCGATCCCTCACACCGATCTCTCACACAGATCTCTCATCGCCCCACACCGATCTCTCACACCGATCTCTCATCGCCCCACACCGATCCCTCACACCGATCTCTCACACCGATCTCTCACACCGATCTCTCACACCGATCCCTCACACCGATCCCTCACACAGATCTCTCATCGCCCCACACCGATCCCTCACACCGATCTCTCACACCGATCTCTCACACCGATCTCTCACACCGATCCCTCACACCGATCTCTCACACCGATCTCTCACACCGATCGCTCATCGCCCCACACCGATCCCTCACACCGATCTCTCACACCGATCTCTCACACCGATCTCTCACACCGATCCCTCACACCGATCCCTCATCGCCCCACACCGATCCCTCACACCGATCTCTCACACCGATCTCTCACACCGATCTCTCACACCGATCTCTCACACCGATCTCTCATCGCCCCACACCGATCTCTCACACCGATCCCTCATCGCCCCACACCGATCCCTCACACCGATCTCTCACACCGATCTCTCACACCAATCTCTCACACCGATCTCTCACACCGATCTCTCACACCGATCCCTCACACCGATCCCTCACACCGATCCCTCATCGCCCCACACCGATCTCTCACACCGATCTCTCACACCGATCCCTCACACCGATCCCTCACACCGATCCCTCATCGCCCCACACCGATCTCTCACACCGATCGCTCATCGCCCCACACCGATCCCTCACACCGATCTCTCACACCGATCTCTCATCGCCCCACACCGATCTCTCACACCGATCCCTCCCACCGATCTCTCACACCGATCTCTCATCGCCCCACACCGATCTCTCACACCGATCCCTCACACCGATCTCTCACACCGATCCCTCACACCGATCTCTCACACCGATCTCTCACACCGATCTCTCACACCGATCTCTCATCGCCCCACACCGATCCCTCACACCGATCTCTCACACCGATCCCTCACACCGATCTCTCACACCGATCTCTCACACCGATCTCTCATCGCCCCACACCGATCTCTCACACCGATCCCTCACACCGATCTCTCACACCGATCCCTCGCACCGATCTCTCACACCGATCTCTCACACCGATCTCTCACACCGATCTCTCATCGCCCCACACCGATCCCTCACACCGATCTCTCACACCGATCCCTCACACCGATCTCTCACACCGATCTCTCACACCGATCTCTCACACCGATCTCTCACACCGATCTCTCATCGCCCCACACCGATCTCTCACACCGATCCCTCACACCGATCTCTCACACCGATCTCTCACACCGATCTCTCACACCGATCCCTCACACCGATCTCTCACACCGATCTCTCATCGCCCCACACCGATCTCTCACACCGATCCCTCACACCGATCTCTCACACCGATCCCTCACACCGATCTCTCACACCGATCTCTCACACCAATCTCTCACACCGATCCCTCACACCGATCTCTCACACCGATCTCTCACACCGATCTCTCACACCGATCTCTCATCGCCCCACACCGATCTCTCACACCGATCGCTCATCACCCCACACCGATCTCTCACACCGATCTCTCACACCGATCCCTCACACCGATCTCTCACACCGATCTCTCACACCGATCTCTCACACCGATCTCTCACACCGATCTCTCACACCGATCTCTCATCGCCCCACACCGATCTCTCACACCGATCTCTCACACCGATCTCTCACACCGATCGCTCATCACCCCACACCGATCTCTCACACCGATCTCTCACACCGATCTCTCACACCGATCTCTCATCGCCCCACACCGATCTCTCACACCGATCTCTCACACCGATCTCTCACACCGATCTCTCACACCGATCGCTCATCGCCTCACACCAATCTCTAACACCGATCCCTCACACCGATCCCTCACACCGATCTCTCACACCGATCTCTCACACCGATCTCTCACACCGATCGCTCATCGCCTCACACCGATCTCTCACACCGACGTCTCACACCGACCCCTCACACCGATCTCTCACACCGACCCCTCACACCGATCTCTCACACCGATCTCTCATCGCCCCACACCGATCCCTCACACCGATCTCTCACACCGACCCCTCACACCGATCTCTCATCGCCCCACACCGATCTCTCGCACCGATCTCTCACACCGATCACTCATCGCCCCACACCGATCTCTCACACCGATCTCTCACACCGATCTCTCACACCGATCCCTCACACCGATCCCTCACACCGACCCCTCACACCGATCTCTCATCGCCCCACACCGATCTCTCACACCGATCTCTCGCACCGATCTCTCACACCGATCGCTCATCGCCCCACACCGATCTCTCACACCGATCACTCATCGCCCCACACCGATCCCTCACACCGATCTCTCACACCGATCTCTCACACCGATCTCTCATCGCCCCACACCGATCTCTCACACCGATCTCTCACACCGATCTCTCACACCGATCTCTCACACCGATCTCTCACACCGATCTCTCACACCGATCTCTCACACCGATCTCTCACACCGATCTCTCACACCGATCTCTCACACCGATCGCTCATCGCCTCACACCAATCTCTAACACCGATCCCTCACACCAATCTCTCACACCGATCTCTCACACCGATCTCTCACACCGATCTCTCACACCGATCTCTCACACCGATCTCTCACACCGATCTCTCACACCGATCTCTCACACCGATCTCTCACACCGATCTCTCACACCGATCTCTCACACCGATCTCTCATCGCCCCACACCGATCTCTCACACCGATCCCTGACACCGATCTCTCATCGCCCCACACCGATCTCTCACACCGATCTCTCACACCGATCTCTCACACCGATCTCTCACACCGATCTCTCACACCGATCTCTCATCGCCCCACACCGATCTCTCACACCGATCTCTCACACCGATCCCTCACACCGATCTCTCACACCGATCCCTCACACCGATCTCTCACACCGATCTCTCACACCGATCTCTCACACCGATCTCTCACACCGATCTCTCACACCGATCTCTCATCGCCCCACACCGATCTCTCACACCGATCTCTCACACCGATCGCTCATCGCCCCACACCGATCCCTCACACCGATCTCTCACACCGATCTCTCACACCGATCCCTCACACCGATCTCTCATCGCCCCACACCGATCCCTCACACCGATCTCTCATCGCCCCACACCGATCTCTCACACCGATCTCTCACACCGATCTCTCACACCGATCTCTCACACCGATCTCTCATCGCCCCACACCGATCCCTCACACCGATCTCCCATCGCCTCACACCGATCTCCCATCGCCCCACACCGATCCCTCACACCGATCTCTCACACCGATCGCTCATCGCCCCACACCGATCCCTCACACCGATCTCTCATCGCCCCACACCGATCCCTCACACCGATCTCTCACACCGATCGCTCATCGCCCCACACCGATCCCTCACACCGATCTCTCATCGCCCCACACCGATCTCTCACACCGATCCCTCACACCGATCTCTCACACCGATCTCTCACACCGATCTCTCACACCGATCTCTCACACCGATCTCTCATCGCCCCACACCGATCTCTCACACCGATCCCTCACACCGATCTCTCACACCGATCTCTCACACCGATCTCTCACACCGATCTCTCACACCGATCTCTCACACCGATCGCTCATCGCCCCACACCGATCTCTCACACCGATCTCTCACACCGATCTCTCACACCGATCCCTCACACCGATCTCTCATCGCCCCACACCGATCTCTCACACCGATCTCTCACACCGATCTCTCACACCGATCTCTCACACCGATCTCTCACACCGATCTCTCACACCGATCTCTCACACCGATCTCTCACACCGATCTCTCACACCGATCTCTCACACCGATCTCTCACACCGATCGCTCATCGCCCCACACCGATCTCTCACACCGATCTCTCACACCGATCCCTCACACCGATCTCTCACACCGATCTCTCACACCGATCTCTCACACCGATCTCTCACACCGATCTCTCACACTGATCTCTCACACCGATCTCTCACACCGATCTCTCACACCGATCTCTCACACCGATCTCTCACACCGATCTCTCACACCGATCTCTCACACCGATCCCTCACACCGATCTCTCACACCGATCTCTCACACCGATCTCTCACACTGATCTCTCACACCGATCTCTCACACCGATCTCTCATCGCCCCACACCGATCTCTCACACCGATCTCTCACACCGATCTCTCACACTGATCTCTCACACCGATCTCTCACACCGATCTCTCACACCGATCTCTCACACCGATTGCTCATCGCCCCACACCGATCTCTCACACCGATCTCTCACACCGATCTCTCACACCGATCTCTCACACCGATCTCTCACACCGATCTCTCACACCGATCTCTCACACTGATCTCTCACACCGATCTCTCACACCGATCTCTCACACCGATTGCTCATCGCCCCACACCGATCTCTCACACCGATCTCTCACACTGATCTCTCACACCGATCTCTCACACCGATCTCTCACACCGATCTCTCGCACCGATCTCTCACACCGATTGCTCATCGCCCCACACCGATCTCTCACACCGATCTCTCACACCGATCTCTCACACCGATCTCTCATCGCCCCACACCGATCCCTCACACCGATCTCTCACACCGATCCCTCACACCGATCCCTCACACCGATCCCTCACACCGATCCCTCACACCGATCCCTCACACCGATCTCTCACACCGATCTCTCACACCGATCCCTCACACCGATCTCTCACACCGATCTCTCACACCGATCTCTCATCGCCCCACACCGATCTCTCACACCGATCTCTCACACCGATGTCTCATCGCCCCACACCGATCCCTCACACCGATCTCTCACACCGATCCCTCACACCGATCCCTCACACCGATCTCTCACACCGATGTCTCATCGCCCCACACCGATCCCTCACACCGATCTCTCACACCGATCTCTCATCGCCCCACACCGATCTCTCACACCGATCTCTCACACCGATCCCTCACACCGATCCCTCACACCGATCTCTCATCGCCCCACACCGATCTCTCACACCGATCTCTCACACCGATCTCTCACACCGATCCCTCACACCGATCTCTCACACCGATCGCTCATCGCCCCACACCGATCTCTCACACCGATCCCTCACACCGATCTCTCACACCGATCTCTCACACCGATCCCTCACACCGATCTCTCACACCGATCTCTCACACCGATCTCTCACACCGATCCCTCACACCGGTCTCTCACACCGATCTCTCACACCGATCTCTCACACCGATCTCTCACACCGATCTCTCATCGCCCCACACCGATCTCTCACACCGATCCCTCACACCGGTCTCTCACACCGATCTCTCACACCGATCTCTCACACCGATCTCTCACACCGATCCCTCACACCGATCTCTCACACCGATCTCTCACACCGATCCCTCACACCGGTCTCTCACACCGATCTCTCACACCGATCTCTCACACCGATCTCTTACACCGATCTCTCACACCGATCGCTCATCGCCCCACACCGATCTCTCACACCGATCTCTCACACCGATCCCTCACACCGATCTCTCACACCGATCTCTCACACCGATCTCTCATCGCCCCACACCGATCTCTCACACCGATCTCTCACACCGATCTCTCATCGCCCCACACCGATCTCTCACACCGATCTCTCACACCGATCTCTCACACCGATCTCTCACACCGATCTCTCATCGCCCCACACCGATCTCTCACACCGATCTCTCACACCGATCTCTCACACCGATCTCTCACACCGATCTCTCACACCGATCCCTCACACCGATCTCTCATCGCCCCACACCGATCTCTCACACCGATCTCTCATCGCCCCACACCGATCTCTCACACCGATCTCTCACACCGATCTCTCACACCGATCTCTCACACCGATCTCTCACACCGATCTCTCACACCGATCTCTCACACCGATCTCTCACACCGATCTCTCATCGCCCCACACCGATCCCTCACACCGATCCCTCACACCGATCTCTCACACCGATCCCTCACACCGATCTCTCATCGCCCCACACCGATCTCTCACACCGATCTCTCACACCGATCTCTCACACCGATCTCTCACACCGATCTCTCACACCGATCTCTCATTGCCCCACACCGATCTCTCACACCGATCTCTCACACCGATCCCTCACACCGATCTCTCACACCGATCTCTCACACCGATCCCTCACACCGATCTCTCACACCGATCTCTCACACCGATCCCTCACACCGATCTCTCACACCGATCGCTCATCGCCCCACACCGATCTCTCACACCGATCTCTCACACCGATCTCTCACACCGATCCCTCACACCGATCTCTCACACCGATCGCTCATCGCCCCACACCGATGTCTCACACCGATCTCTCACACCGATCTCTCACACTGATCTCTCACACCGATCTCTCATCACCCCACACCGATCTCTCACACCGATCCCTCACACCGATCTCTCATCACCCCACACCGATCTCTCACACCGATCCCTCACACCGATCTCTCATCACCCCACACCGATCTCTCACACCGATCTCTCACACTGATCTCTCACACCGATCTCTCATCGCCCCACACCGATGTCTCACACCAATCTCTCATCACCCCACACCGATCTCTCACACCGATCCCTCACACCAATCTCTCATCACCCCACACCGATCTCTCACACCGATCCCTCACACCGATCTCTCATCACCCCACACCGATCCCTCACACCGATCTCTCACACCGATCTCTCATCGCCCCACACCGATCTCTCACACCGATCTCTCACACTGATCTCTCATCACCCCACACCGATCTCTCACACCGATCCCTCACACCGATCTCTCATCGCCCCACACCGATCTCTCACACCGATCTCTCACACTGATCTCTCACACCGATCTCTCATCGCCCCACACCGATCTCTCACACCGATCTCTCACACTGATCTCTCACACCGATCTCTCATCACCCCACACCGATCTCTCACACCGATCTCTCACACCGATCTCTCATCACCCCACACCGATCCCTCACACCGATCTCTCACACCGATCTCTCACACCGATCTCTCACACCGATCTCTCACACCGATCTCTCACACCGATCTCTCACACCGATCTCTCACACCGATTGCTCATCGCCCCACACCGATCTCTCACACTGATCTCTCACACCGATCTCTCGCACCGATCTCTCACACCGATTGCTCATCGCCCCACACCGATCTCTCACACCGATCTCTCACACCGATCCCTCACACCGATCTCTCATCGCCCCACACCGATCTCTCACACCGATCTCTCACACCGATCTCTCACACCGATCTCTCATCGCCCCACACCGATCCCTCACACCGATCTCTCACACCGATCCCTCACACCGATCCCTCACACCGATCCCTCACACCGATCCCTCACACCGATCCCTCACACCGATCCCTCACACCGATCCCTCACACCGATCCCTCACACCGATCCCTCACACCGATCCCTCACACCGATCCCTCACACCGATCTCTCACACCGATCTCTCACACCGATCTCTCACACCGATCTCTCACACCGATCTCTCACACCGATCCCTCACACCGATCTCTCACACCGATCTCTCACACCGATCTCTCACACCGATCTCTCACACCGATGTCTCATCGCCCCACACCGATCCCTCACACCGATCTCTCACACCGATCCCTCACACCGATCCCTCACACCGATCTCTCACACCGATGTCTCATCGCCCCACACCGATCCCTCACACCGATCTCTCACACCGATCTCTCATCGCCCCACACCGATCTCTCACACCGATCTCTCACACCGATCCCTCACACCGATCCCTCACACCGATCTCTCATCGCCCCACACCGATCTCTCACACCGATCTCTCACACCGATCTCTCACACCGATCCCTCACACCGATCTCTCACACCGATCTCTCACACCGATCTCTCACACCGATCCCTCACACCGGTCTCTCACACCGATCTCTCACACCGATCTCTCACACCGATCTCTCACACCGATCTCTCACACCGATCTCTCATCGCCCCACACCGATCTCTCACACCGATCGCTCATCGCCCCACACCGATCTCTCACACCGATCTCTCACACCGATCCCTCACACCGATCTCTCACACCGATCTCTCACACCGATCTCTCATCGCCCCACACCGATCTCTCACACCGATCTCTCACACCGATCTCTCATCGCCCCACACCGATCTCTCACACCGATCTCTCACACCGATCTCTCACACCGATCTCTCACACCGATCTCTCACACCGATCTCTCACACCGATCCCTCACACCGATCTCTCATCGCCCCACACCGATCTCTCACACCGATCTCTCATCGCCCCACACCGATCTCTCACACCGATCTCTCACACCGATCTCTCACACCGATCTCTCACACCGATCTCTCACACCGATCTCTCACACCGATCTCTCACACCGATCTCTCACACCGATCGCTCATCGCCCCACACCGATCTCTCACACCGATCTCTCACACCGATCCCTCACACCGATCTCTCACACCGATCTCTCACACCGATCTCTCATCGCCCCACACCGATCTCTCACACCGATCCCTCACACCGATCCCTCACACCGATCTCTCATCGCCCCACACCGATCTCTCACACCGATCTCTCACACCGATCTCTCACACCGATCTCTCACACCGATCTCTCACACCGATCTCTCATCACCCCACACCGATCTCTCACACCGATCTCTCACACCGATCTCTCACACCGATCTCTCACACCGATCTCTCACACCGATCTCTCATCGCCCCACACCGATCCCTCACACCGATCTCTCACACCGATCTCTCACACCGATCTCTCACACCGATCTCTCACACCGATCTCTCACACCGATCTCTCATCGCCCCACACCGATCCCTCACACCGATCTCTCACACCGATCTCTCATCGCCCCACACCGATCTCTCACACCGATCTCTCACACCGATCTCTCACACCGATCCCTCACACCGATCCCTCACACCGATCCCTCACACCGATCTCTCACACCGATCTCTCACACCGATCGCTCATCGCCTCACACCGATCTCTCACACCGATCTCTCATCGCCCCACACCGATCTCTCACACCGATCTCTCACACCGATCTCTCACACCGATCTCTCACACCGATCTCTCACACCGATCCCTCACACCGATCGCTCATCGCCCCACACCGATCTCTCACACCGATCTCTCACACCGATCTCTCACACCGATCTCTCACACCGATCTCTCACACCGGTCGCTCATCGCCCCACACCGATGTCTCACACCGATCTCTCACACCGATCTCTCATCGCCCCACACCGATCTCTCACACCGATCTCTCACACTGATCTCTCACACCGATCTCTCACACCGATCTCTCATCACCCCACACCGATCTCTCACACCGATCCCTCACACCGATCTCTCATCACCCCACACCGATCTCTCACACCGATCTCTCACACCGATCTCTCATCACCCCACACCGATCTCTCACACCGATCCCTCACACCGATCTCTCACACCGATCTCTCATCACCCCACACCGATCCCTCACACCGATCTCTCACACCGATCTCTCATCACCCCACACCGATCCCTCACACCGATCTCTCACACCGATCTCTCACACCGATCGCTCATCGCCCCACACCGATCTCTCACACCGATCCCTCACACCGATCTCTCACACCGATCTCTCACACCGATCTCTCACACCGATCTCTCACACCGATCTCTCACACCGATCTCTCACACCGATCGCTCATCGCCTCACACCGATCCCTCACACCGATCTCTCACACCGATCTCTCATCGCCCCACACCGATCTCTCACACCGATCCCTCACACCGATCTCTCATCGCCCCACACCGATCTCTCACACCGATCCCTCACACCGATCTCTCATCACCCCACACCGATCCCTCACACCGATCTCTCATCGCCCCACACCGATCTCTCACACCGATCCCTCACACCGATCTCTCATCACCCCACACCGATCTCTCACACCGATCGCTCACACCGATCTCTCGCACCGATCTCTCGCACCGATCTCTCACACCGATCCCTCACACCGATCTCTCACACCGATCTCTCACACCGATCTCTCACACCGATCCCTCACACCGATCTCTCACACCGATCTCTCACACCGATCCCTCATCGCCTCACACCGATCTCTCACACCGATCTCTCACACCGATCTCTCGCACCGATCTCTCGCACCGATCTCTCACACCGATCCCTCACACCGATCTCTCACACCGATCTCTCACACCGATCTCTCACACCGATCCCTCACACCGATCTCTCACACCGATCTCTCACACCGATCCCTCACACCGATCTCTCACACCGATCTCTCATCACCCCACACCGATCCCTCACACCGATCTCTCACACCGATCTCTCACACCGATCTCTCACACCGATCTCTCACACCGATCTCTCACACCGATCTCTCACACCGATCTCTCACACCGATCTCTCACACCGATCTCTCATCGCCCCACACCGATCTCTCACACCGATCTCTCACACCGATCCCTCACACCGATCTCTCACACCGATCGCTCATCGCCCCACACCGATCTCTCACACCGATCTCTCATCGCCCCACACCGATCCCTCACACCGATCTCTCACACCGATCTCTCACACCGATCTCTCATCGCCCCACACCGATGTCTCACACCGATCTCTCACACCGATCGCTCATCGCCCCACACCGATGTCTCACACCGATCTCTCACACCGATCTCTCACACCGATCTCTCACACCGATCCCTCACACCGATCTCTCATCGCCCCACACCGATGTCTCACACCGATCTCTCATCGCCCCACACCGATGTCTCACACCGATCTCTCACACCGATCTCTCATCGCCCCACACCGATGTCTCACACCGATCTCTCACACCGATCTCTCACACCGATCTCTCATCGCCCCACACCGATCTCTCACACCGATCCCTCACACCGATCCCTCACACCGATCCCTCACACCGATCTCTCACACCGATCTCTCACACCGATCTCTCACACCGATCTCTCACACCGATCTCTCACACCGATCGCTCATCGCCCCACACCGATGTCTCACACCGATCTCTCACACCGATCCCTCACACCGATCCCTCACACCGATCTCTCACACCGATCTCTCACACCGATCTCTCATCGCCCCACACCGATGTCTCACACCGATCTCTCACACCGATCTCTCACACCGATCTCTCATCGCCCCACACCGATCTCTCACACCGATCCCTCACACCGATCCCTCACACCGATCCCTCACACCGATCTCTCACACCGATCTCTCACACCGATCTCTCACACCGATCTCTCACACCGATCTCTCACACCGATCTCTCACACCGATCGCTCATCGCCCCACACCGATGTCTCACACCGATCTCTCACACCGATCCCTCACACCGATCCCTCACACCGATCTCTCACACCGATGTCTCACACCGATCTCTCACACCGATCTCTCATCGCCCCACACCGATGTCTCACACCGATCTCTCACACCGATCTCTCACACCGATCTCTCATCGCCCCACACCGATCTCTCACACCGATCCCTCACACCGATCCCTCACACCGATCCCTCACACCGATCTCTCACACCGATCTCTCACACCGATCTCTCACACCGATCTCTCACACCGATCTCTCACACCGATCGCTCATCGCCCCACACCGATGTCTCACACCGATCTCTCACACCGATCCCTCACACCGATCCCTCACACCGATCGCTCACACCGATCTCTCATCGCCCCACACCGATCCCTCACACCGATCTCTCACACCGATCTCTCATCGCCCCACACCGATCCCTCACACCGATCCCTCACACCGATCGCTCACACCGATCTCTCATCGCCCCACACCGATCTCTCACACCGATCTCTCATCGCCCCACACCGATCCCTCACACCGATCTCTCACACCGATCTCTCACACCGATCTCTCACACCGATCACTCATCGCCCCACACCGATCTCTCACACCGATCTCTCATCACCCCACACCGATCCCTCACACCGATCTCTCACACCGATCTCTCACACCGATCCCTCACACCGATCTCTCACACCGATCTCTCACACCGATCGCTCATCGCCCCACACCGATCTCTCACACCGATCTCTCACACCGATCCCTCACACCGATCTCTCACACCGATCTCTCACACCGATCTCTCACACCGATCTCTCACACCGATCGCTCATCGCCCCACACCGATCCCTCACACCGATCTCTCACACCGATCTCTCACACCGATCTCTCACACCGATCACTCATCGCCCCACACCGATCCCTCACACCGATCTCTCACACCGATCTCTCACACCGATCTCTCACACCGATCTCTCACACCGATCCCTCACACCGATCTCTCATCGCCCCACACCGATCCCTCACACCGATCTCTCACACCGATCTCTCACACCGATCACTCATCGCCCCACACCGATCCCTCACACCGATCTCTCACACCGATCTCTCACACCGATCTCTCACACCGATCTCTCACACCGATCTCTCACACCGATCTCTCACACCGATCTCTCACACCGATCTCTCATCGCCCCACACCGATCTCTCACACCGATCTCTCACACCGATCTCTCACACCCATCTCTCACACCGATGTCTCATCGGCCCACACCGATCTCTCACACCGATCCCTCACACCGATCTCTCATCGCCCCACACCGATCTCTCACACCGATCTCTCACACCGATCCCTCACACCGATCTCTCACACCGATCCCTCACACCGATCTCTCACACCGATCTCTCACACCGATCTCTCACACCGATCTCTCACACCGATCTCTCACACCGATCCCTCACACCGATCTCTCACACCGATCTCTCACACCGATCTCTCATCGCCCCACACCGATCCCTCACACCGATCCCTCACACCGATCTCTCACACCGATCGCTCATCGCCCCACACCGATCTCTCACACCGATCGCTCATCACCCCACACCGATCCCTCACACCGATCTCTCATCGCCCCACACCGATCTCTCACACCGATCTCTCACACCGATCTCTCATCGCCCCACACCGATCTCTCACACCGATCTCTCACACCGATCTCTCACACCGATCTCTCACACCGATCTCTCACACCGATCTCTCACACCGATCTCTCACACCGATCTCTCACACCGATCTCTCACACCGATCTCTCACACTGATCTCTCACACCGATCTCTCACACTGATCTCTCACACCGATCTCTCACACCGATCTCTCACACCGATCACTCATCGCCCCACACCGATCTCTCACACCGATCTCTCACACCGATCTCTCACACCGATCTCTCACACCGATCTCTCACACCAATCTCTCACACCAATCTCTCACACCGATCTCTCACACCGATCTCTCACACCGATCTCTCACACCGATCTCTCATCGCCCCACACCGACCCCTCACACCGACCCCTCACACCGATCTCTCACACCGATCACTCATCGCCCCACACCGACCCCTCACACCGATCTCTCACACCGATCTCTCACACCGATCTCTCATCGCCCCACACCGATCCCTCACACCGATCTCTCACACCGATCCCTCACACCGATCTCTCACACCGATCTCTGGCACCGATCCCTCACACCGATCTCTCACACCGATCTCTCATCGCCCCACACCGATCCCTCACACCGATCTCTCACACCGATCCCTCACACCGATCTCTCACACCGATCCCTCACACCGATCCCTCACACCGATCTCTCACACCGATCTCTCACACCGATCTCTCATCGCCCCACCCCGATCCCTCACACCGATCTCTCACACCGATCCCTCACACCGATCTCTCGCACCGATCCCTCACACCGATCTCTCACACCGATCTCTCACACCGATCTCTCATCGCCCCACACCGATCTCTCACACCGATCTCTCACACCGATCCCTCACACTGAACTCTCATCGCCTCACACCGATCCCTCCCAACGATCTCTCATCGCCCCATGCCGACCCCTCCCACTGATCCCTTAACGCACCGTGTGTAAATTGATTTGGGTGGGGGTGGCAGGGTCAGGACCCTCAGGTTGGTACGGAAGGATATCAACGATGTGAAGCTGGCGGAAGTCCATTCCCGGGCCGCTGTTTAACGGGGCGTCCCAGCCCGCCATTGTTGTTGGTAGGCCCGATCCACGGCAGGGGGCTCCAGCATTGGCCGGGCTGCCATCTTGCAGCCCCGCACTCTGTTTTGTGTGCCGGGCTGCTGGCCCAGTCTCGCGATGTCCCTGGTGGCCCACCACAGGGGCATGCAGAGATCACTGGAGACAGCGCTCCATTTCCTGTGAGTGGCGCACGGCCCAATTCCATCTCGGAGGCAGGACTTCCCGACCCCGGAAGGTTACTGCCTCCTTTGGGTTTTGTTTTTAAGCACCAATGTTCAGAAACGGCATGGAGCGTGGGCCGTTCCCGCCCGCCTGGAGCTCAGGAATGGATTACAGGAGCCAGTTGCACGGAAGTTGTCAATAACATTCTTCTGATCGCATCATTTTTCAAAAAAAGCAATCAGGCTATACTCGGTCCAAAATTACCGCGAATAGAGAGCTTGTTAAATGCTACAGTGTACTCACTGATACTTTCTTCGGTTAACTGATCTCGTATTCCGAAACGGTAACTTGCAACAATTTCCAGGTGCTCAGGGCTATAGTGCTGTTCTAACACCTGCTTAAGTGATGTGTCCTTTGGCTTGACAGGCACAAGAACATTTTTCAAGGTTTCATGCACCTCGGACCCTGCTTCAGTTATGAAAATAGCCCTTTGTCTTTCCAACACCACCCAGTTACAGTTTTCATCATCGGGGACTTCGATGATACTATTTGCAGTGAAAAACGTTTCTAGCCGCTCCACATATGCTCTGAAACTTTCACGGTTCCGTTGAAACTCCTCCAAGCGCCCTATTATTCCCATAGGCACGGCCATCTGGACCCTGGCAGTTCAGCCAAGTGTGCTTGTAGTTTACCTTGGATTTGTAGCTGTTCAACAAAACAAAGAAGACCTCAAAGTCTCTGTCGGTTGGCTGAATCCTCCACCAACAAAAATTGCAGCTTTGTTATCCGATTATCCCATCCTCGTCGCCAAATGTCATATTGTCAGTACGACATCACAAGCAGACAGGCTGTAAGAAGGCTGATAACGTTAGGAAGCTGTTACCTGACCTGAGCTGTTTATTCTTGTAAACAGCACTGGCTGCAGTGCTACAGTATTCCACTAGATGGAGCTGTATATATTACGCTGCACTATCCCCATGTCCCTTGATTCTCTTCATATCCAAAAATCTATCGATCACTGTCTTGAATATACTCAACGACCGAGCCTCCACAGCCCTCTGGGGCAGAGAATTACAAATATTCACCACCCTCTGAGTGAAGAAGTTTCTCCTCATCTCAGTCCTAAATGGCTGACCCCTTATCCTGAGACTGTGACCCCTGGTTCCAGACTCCCCAGCCCGGGGGAACATCCTCCCGGCATCTACCCTGTCAAGCCCTGTAAGAATTGTGTATGTTTCAATTAGATCACTAAACTCTTCTAAACTCTGGAGAATATTGGCCTAGTCCACTCAATCTCTCCTCATAGGACAATCCCCCCATCCCAGGAATCAGTCTGGTGAACCTTCACTGCACTCCCTCAGTGACAGGTATATCCTTCCTTCTGTAAGGAGACCCAAACTGTGCACAATACTCCAGGTGTGGTCTCACCAGGGCCCTGTATAATTGCAGTTAAACATCTTTACTCTTATACTCAAATCCTGTTGTAATAAAGGCCAACATACCATTTGCTTTCTTCATTGCTTGCTGTACCTGCAGGTTAACTTTCAGAGATACGTGTACAAGGACCCCCAGCTCCCTCTGAACACCAACATTTCCCAATCTCTCACCGTTTAAACAATACTCTGCTTTTCTATTTTTCCAACCAAAGTGGATAACTTCACATTTCTCCACATTATATTCCATTTCCATGTTCTTGCCCATTCACTCAGCCTGTCTCTATCCCCCTGAAGCCTCTTTACATCCTCCTCACAACTTACATTCCCACCGAGCTTTGTATCATCAGCAAACTTGGATATATTACATTTGGTCCCCTCATCCCAATCATTGATATAGGTTGTGAATAGCTGGGGCCCCAGCACCAATCCTTGCGGTACCCCACTAGTTACAGCCTACCAACCCAAAAATGACCTGTTTATTCCTACTCTCTGTTTTCTGTCTGTTAACCAATCCTCAATCCACATCATAAGCAGTCCCTCAAAGTGAGGATGACTTGCTTCCACGCCAAAAAGGCTGAGTTCACAGGTGTTTCAATGAAGGACCTAATATTCCAGATCCTGAACTACACCCTGAAGGGTGGAAGATGCCTGTGTGTGGATTTGTTTAACGTGGGGTGACCGTTGTACACCAGCCAGCACACGGGCTTGACAGAGCTAGGTCTTGGTCCAGTGGCAAGGGTTAACCAGGACCACTGGAGACCAGCTCTGCTGCACGGACCTAGTGCGCACACATATCGCAGTGTGGGCTGGTCCGTGCTGCCCCTGGGCCCTCGCCTCTTCTGGCCCCGAACTCACGGCTCTCCTGGGCCACAATCACATCCCTCTATAATCAACAACATAGGAATATGCAGGATCAGAAAGACCACAGAGTTCTATCTGGCCACCTCTATGTTCTATCAAAAACCGGTCCATCACCCTCTTAAATTTGCTGATACAATCCATCTCTACAATCTCTCTGGGCAATCTGTTCCGTACATTCAGCATCCATTAGCTAAATAGAGCTGTCTGTTCACCTTCCTTTTGTGAGTTATGTCCATGGCTACAGTTGGAATCTCAAAACCTTGGGTTCAGTTGGAATCTCAAAACCTTCAATGAGGTCTCTCCTCACAGCGGAGTGCCTAACCCCAGCATCATGTTAGTTGACCTTAGCCGTACCTTCTTCAAAACAACGTCAGTACAATGACCAGAGCTGTACACTGTATCCCAGTTGGGGCTAAATCAGTGCCCTATACAACATCCTTATTATCTCTTGGGCCTTACGTTCCATCTCTCTGGCTATGCACCTGAAGATCCATGCTATGAATCCACAATCCATGCTACCCCCAATCCCATGAGCCCTCATTTTGTGTAATAACCCCTTGTGTGGCACCTTATCGAATCCCTTCTGAAAATCCAAATACACCACATCCACTGGCTCCACCTCATCTATTCTGCTAAGCACTGAACACTTGACCCTGACCGCTTGACCCTGACCGCTTGATCCTGAATGACTGCTTGACCCTGACCGCTTGATCCTGACTGTCATGTATCTTACATTATTATATATAACTATCCTAACATGCTGTACATGACTGTAATAAGATATGACCTGTAACCACCAGCATACCTTACCACCAGGGGTGCACTTGCAAGAGACAGGTATATAAGGACAGGTCTCAGGCAAGTGCAGCATTCCAGAGCTGTGAAATAAAGGTGCAGGTCCAGAATGACCTTGACTTTGGGAATTTTATGCAGAACTTAAGCACGCTGCTGGAGCCTCTCCACTTGCTACTCAGGAAGGGGTGCGATTAGTTTTGGGGGACGCCCAGGAACGTGCCTTCAATAAGGCACGCAACCTTCTGTGTTCCAACAGTGTTTTGACTTTCTTTGACCCAGGTCAAAAGCTAGTTCTCACATGCGATACGTCAGCGTATGGGGTCGGGTGCGTTTTGCAACATGCCAATAGTGCGGGCAAATTACAACCCATAGCTTATGCCTCCAGGTCACTTTCGCGGGCGGAGCGCAGGTACGGAATGGTAGAGAAGGAGGTGCTCGTGTGCGTGTACGGAGTCAAAAAGATGCACCAATACCTTTTCGGGGCCAAGCTCGCGTTAGAAACCGACCACAAGTCCCTCACGTCCCTCCTATCCGAGAGCAAGGCAATAAACGCCAACGCCTCGGCGCGAATTCAACGATGGGCACTCATGCTGGTGTCCTGCGACTATACCATAAGGCACAGACCAGGCACAGACAACTGTGCCGACGCGCTCAGCAGGCTACCCCTGGCGACCACGGAAGGGTCTGACAAACAGGACTGTGAGATAGTCATGGCAATCAATGCCTTTGAGTCCACAGGTTCGCCCATGACGGCTCGACAAATCAGAGCCTGGACGGCCAGCGACCCCACGTTATCCTTAGTAAAAAGATGTGTCCTAACCGATGACTGGGCAGAGGCTCGTGATGCCTGCCCCGAGGAATTAAAACCCTTTCACAGGCGCATGCATGAGCTGTCACTACAAGCAGACTGCCTGATGTGGGGCAGCCGAGTAGTCATGCCTCTGTGAGGCAGAGAGGCATTTGTCCGGGAGCTCCACCGCGAGCACCCGGGGATCGTTCTCATGAAGGCCATAGCCAGATCCCACGTCTGGTGGCCTGGTATTGACGCGGACTTGGAGCTCTGCGTCCGAAGGTGCACCATTTGTGCCCAACTCAGCAATGCCCCAGGGAGGTTCCACTGAGCCCCTGGCCCTGGCCTACCAAACCGTGGTCGCGGGTGCATATAGACTATGCGGGCCCATTCATGGGCAAAATGTTCCACGTAGTTGTGGATGCATTTTCAAAGTGGATCGAATGCACCATTTTAAACTCGAGCACAACCTCCACCACTGAGGAGAGCCTTGCAACCATGTTTGCAACGCACGGAATCCCTGACATATTGGTCAGTGACAACAATCCGTGCTTCACCAGCGCAGAATTCCAAGACTTTATAATTGACCATGGCATAAATCACGTCAATACGGCACCGTTCAAGCTGGCCTCCAACGGCCAGGTGGAGAGAGCAGTGCAAATCATTAAACAAGGCATGCTTAAAATCCAAGGTCCCACGCTGCAGGGTCGCCTGTCGCGACTGCTGCTGGCATACAGATCTCATCCGCACTCACTGACTGGGATCCCCCCACGCAACTGTTGATGAAAAGGACGTTAAAAACAAGGCTCTCATTAATCCTCCCAGACATGCACGAAATCGTTGAGGCAAAGCGCCGTAAGCTGACTGAGTACCATGACAGAAATTCGAGGGGGAATTGGAATGAGAAATGGGACAAAGTGTTTGTACTAAACTATGGCAGGGGTCCCAAATGGCTTGCAGGGACAGTAACGGGCAAGGAAGGAAACAGGCTACTGGTAGTACAAATGGACAATGGCAAAACCTGCCGGAGGCATGTAGACCAAGTCAAAAGCAGATTTACCAACAACACTGCGGAACCAGAGGCAGACTACAATGTGGAACTCGCACCACACCTGGTGGACAGACAGAGGGAACAACCTGAGGAAAGGGCAATCCCAACAGACAGCCCAGGCGAGTCAACAACAATCACACCAATCGAAACAGACAGCCCAGGCGAGATACCAGCAACCACACCCAAAGAAAAACAGACACCAAGGCAAACAACTGAACCACAACTCAGACGCTCCACGCGAGAGCGTAGACCACCTGAGAGACTGAACCTATAAAGACAATAAGACCTTGGGGGAGGGTGATGTCATGTATCTTACATTATTATATATAACTGTATCCTAACATGCTATACATGACTGTAATAAGATATGACCTGTAACCACCAGCATACCTTACCACCAGGGGTGCACTTGCAAGAGACAGGTATATAAGGACAGGTCTCAGGCAAGTGCAGCATTCCAGAGCTGTGAAATAAAGGTGCAGGTCCAGAGTGACCTTCACTATATGCCTCGTGTGAATCTGTACTGAGGGGACAGGACTTTACACTGACCGCTTGACCCTGACCGACCGCTTGACCCTGACCGCTTGACCCTGACCACGTAACCCTGAACGACCGCTTGACCCTGACCACTTAACCCTGAACGACCGCTTGACCCTGACCACTTAACCCTGAACGACCGCTTGACCCTGACCACGTAACCCTGAACGACCGCTTGACCCTGACCACTTGACCCTGACCGACCGCTTGACCCTGACCACTTAACCCTGAACGACCGCTTGACACTGACCACTTGACCCTGACTGACCGCTTGACCCTGACCACTTAACCCTGAACGACCGCTTGACCCTGACCGCTTGACCCTGAATGACGGCTTGACCCTGACCACTTAACCCTGAACGACCGCTTGACACTGACCACTTGACCCTGAATGACGGCTTGACCCTGACCACTTAACCCTGAACGACCGCTTGACCCTGGCCACTTGATCCTGACCGACCGCTTGACCCTGACCATGTAACCCTGAACGACCGTTTGACCCTGGCCACTTGACCCTGAACGACCGCTTGACCCTGGCCACTTGACCCTGAACGACCGCTTGACCCTGAACGACGGCTTGACCCTGACCACTTGACCCTGAACGACCGCTTGACTCTGACCACTTGACCCTGACCGACCGCTTGACCCTGACCACTTGACCCTGACCGACTGCTTGACCCTGACCATGTAACCCTGAACGACCGCTTGACCCTGACCACATAACCCTGAACGACCGCTTGACCCTGACCACTTAACCCTGACCGACCGCTTGACCCTGACCATGTAACCCTGACCGATTGACCCTGCAGCCCGCAGTGATCCTCTCCTTTTTTCAGGGGTATGTATTGTACCTTCCCCCACTTACACCCCTTCATACCTCCACATTTGAGTGCCCTATATCCAGGTGCCCCAGTAGGTGTCACAGTTGGGGAAAGTAGCACAGGGCTGCTGGTCCCCCACTGGCCTGTCCCCGATGAAGATCAACGCTCTCTCCATGTGATTTCACTCCTTGGACTGCGAGTAGTCTCTGTGTGCACTGTGGGTGGGTCAATGGGATGTAATGCTCACTCATCACAGAGTCTGGGGGGAACTTAGACCATTGTCATTAATGTGGCCCATACATCCCGAGCTCCTCTACACTCCAATCATGCTGCGTGCGTTGGTCTTTCAGAAATAACCCGGTTGAAGTGCACAGGGCGTTATTTCTGGTGTTTTAGTTTGAACCATACAACGATATCATGTTTCTGCAGTGAGTGTTTTCGATGATAATTTCTGTTAACACCAATTAAAGTCCCACATTGCCAGCCATGCAGCGGGTAAATTATGTGCCAAACAATGATGGCCGTATTGACCGACCGCTCACAATGAAATGTGTCTGAGGGGCAATATATCGGTTCGTTTCCCAATATATTTCCTTTTTATCAAAATCATTATTTAACCTTGAGACTGAATTTTAGCAGAGGAATGAAGATTCTGAAACAATAATTTCACAACAATATTCATTCTTTCCCGACAGTTACACAATGCCAGCTTCATATCAGTTACTCGATAGGAAACACCGCAGCTGCAGTGGTGGTTTATGTCTTTCTAGCAGGGATCATATTTGTCTTGTTTGTGAAGAACAGTAAGTGCTGATTCTACGTATACATTACCAACAATGAGAAATTGTATTGAATATGTTCATTACATTACACTGTTTCATTTGTACAATCTTCTCAACAGGAGATTCACTTGCCATTTATACTGTGAAAAAATTAATTCATACATCGGCAAACCTCCATCTATTAACCCCTCCGTCCATTACCCCTCCGTCCATTACCACTCCGTCCATTACCCCTCCGTCCGTTAAACCTCTGTCCATTAACCCTCCGTCCATTAACGCTCTATCCATTAACCCTCCGTCCATTAACGCTCTATCCATTAACCCTCCGTCCATTAACGCTCTATCCATTAACCCTCCGTCCATTAACCCCTCCGTCCATTACCCCTCCGTCCGTTAACCCCTCCGTCCATTAACCCCCCCGTCCGTTAACCCCTCCGTCCATTAACCCCCCCGTCCATTAACCCCTCCGTCCATTAACCCCCCCCGTCCATTAACCCCCCCCGTCCATTAACCCTCCGTCCGTTACCCCTCCGTCCATTAACCCCCCCCGTCCATTAATCCCTCCGTCCGTTACCCCTCCATCCGTTAACCCCTCCGTCCGTTACCCCTCCGTCCATTAACCCCTCCGTCCATTAAACCTCCATCTATTAACCCCTCCGTCCATTAACCCCCCCGTCCATTAACCCCTCCGTCCATTAAACCCCCATCTATTAACCCCTCCGTCCATTAACCCCTCCATCCATTAACCCTCCGTCCATTAACCCTCCATCCATTAAACCTCCATCTATTAACCCCTCCGTCCATTAACCCCTCCATCCGTTACCCCTCCGTCCGTTAACCCCTCCATCCATTAACCCTCCGTCCATTAACCCTCCGTCCATTAACCCTCCGTCCATTAACCCCTCCATCCATTACCCCTCCGTCCGTTACCCCTCCGTCCGTTACCCCTCCATCCATTAACCCTCCGTCCGTTAACCCTCTGTCGGTTAACCCCTCCATCCATTAACCCCTCCGTCCGTTACCCCTCCGTCCGTTACCCCTCCGTCCGTTAACCCCTCCATCCATTAACCCTCCGTCCATTAACCCCCACGTCCGTTACCCCTCCGTCCATTAACCCCTCCGTCCATTAACCCCTCCATCCATTACCCCTCCGTCCGTTACCCCTCCGTCCGTTACCCCTCCGTCCATTAACCCCCCCGTTCATTAACCCCTCCGTCCATTAACCCTTCGTCCATTAAACCTCCATCTATTAAGTCCTCCGTCCATTGACCCCTCCGTTCATTAACCCTCCGTCCATTAACCCTCCGTCCATTAACCCCTCGGTCCATTAACCCTCCGTCCATTAACCCTCCGTCCATTAACCCTCCGTCCATTAACCCTCCGTCCATTAACCCTCCGTCCATTATCCCTCCGTCCATTAACCCTCCGTCCATTAACCCTCCGTCCATTATCCCTCCGTCCATTAACCCTCCGTCCATTATCCCTCCGTCCATTAACCCTCCGTCCATTAACCCTCCGTCCATTATCCCTCCGTCCATTAACCCTCCGTCCATTAACCCCCCGTCCATTAACCTCCGTCCATTATCCCTCCGTCCATTAACCCTCCGTCCATTAACCCCCCGTCCATTAACCCTCTGTCCATTAACCCTCCGTCCATTATCCCTCCGTCCATTAACCCTCCGTCCATTAACCCTCCGTCCATTAACCCTCCGTCCATTATCCCTCCGTCCATTAACCCTCCGTCCATTAACCCTCCGTCCATTATCCCTCCGTCCATTAACCCTCCGTCCATTATCCCTCCGTCCATTAACCCTCCATCCATTAACCCTCCGTCCATTATCCCTCCGTCCATTAACCCTCCGTCCATTAACCCCCCATCCATTAACCCTCCGTCCATTATCCCTCCGTCCATTAACCCTCCGTCCATTAACCCTCCGTCCATTATCCCTCCATCCATTAACCCTCCGTCCATTATCCCTCCGTCCATTAACCCTCCGTCCATTAACCCTCCGTCCATTATCCCTCCGTCCATTAACCCTCCGTCCATTAACCCTCCGTCCATTATCCCTCCGTCAATTGACCTCCGTCCATTATCCCTCCGTCCATTAACACTCCGTCCATTAACCCTCCGTCCATTAACCCTCCGTCCATTATCCCTCCGTCCATTGACCTCCGTCCATTAACCTTCCGTCCATTAACGCTCTGTCCATTAACCCCCCGTCCATTAACCCCTCCGTCTATTAACCCTCCGTCCATTAACCCTCCGTCCATTAACCCTCCGTCCATTAACCCTCCGTCCATTAACCCCCCGTCCATTAACCCTCCGTCCATTAACCCTTCCGTCTATTAACCCTCCGTCCATTAACCCCCCCGTCTATTAACCCCTCCATTCATTAACCCTCCGTTCATTAACCCATCCATCCTATAACCCTCCGTCCATTAACCCTCCGTCCATTAACCCTCCGTCCATTAACCCCTCCGTCCATTAACCCTCCGTCCATTAACCCCTCTGTCCATTAACCCCTCCGTCCATTAACCCTCCATCCATTAACCCCTCCGTCCATTAACCCTCCGTCCATTAACCCTCCGTCCATTAACCCCTCCGTCCATTAACCCTCCGTCCATTAACCCCTCTGTCCAATAACCCTCCGTCCATTAACCTTCCGTCCATTAACCCCTCCGTCTATTAACCCTCCGTCCATTAACGCCCCGTCCATTAAACCTCCGTCCATTAACCCTCCGTCCATTAACCCTCCATCCATTTTCCCTCCGTCCATTATCCCTCCATCCATTAAACCTCCGTCCATTAACCCTCCGTCCATTAACCCACCGTCCATTAACCCACCGTCCATTAACCCACTGTCCATTAACCCCTCCGTCCATTAACCCTCCGTCCATTAACCCCTCCGTCCATTAACCCCTCCATCCATTAACCCCTCCGTCTATTAAGCCTCAATCTATTAATCCCTCCATCCATTAACCCCTCCATCCATTAAACCCTCCATCCATTAACCCTCCGTCCATTAACCCTCCGTCCATTAACCCACTGTCCATTAACCCCTCCATCCATTAAACCCTCCATCCATTAACCCTCCGTCCATTAACCCCTCCATCCATTAAACCCTCCATCCATTAACCCTCCGTCCATTAACCCTCTGTCCATTAACCCTCTGTCCATTAACCCTCCATTCATTAACCCCCGGTCTGTTAACCCCCCGTCCGTTAACACTCCGTCCGTTAACCCTCCCGTCCATTAACCCTCCATCCATTATTCCTCCGTCCATTAACCCTCCGTCCATTAACCCTCCATCCATTAACCCTCCGTCCATTAACCCTCCGTCCATTAACCCTCCGTCCATTAACCCCCCGTCCATTAACCCTCCGTCCATTAACCCCCCATCCATTAACCCTCCGTCCATTAACCCCGTACATTAACCCTCCGTCCATTAACCCTCCGTCCATTAACCCCCCGTTCATTAACCCTCCGTCCATTAACCCTCCATCCATTATTCCTCCGTCCATTAACCCTCCATCCATTAACCCTCCGTCCATTAACCCCCCATCCATTAACCCTCCGTCCATTAACCCCGTACATTAACCCTCCGTCCATTAACCCTCCGTCCATTAACCCTCCCGTCCATTAACCCTCCATCCATTATTCCTCCGTCCATTAACCCTCCGTCCATTAACCCTCCATCCATTAACCCCCCATCCATTAACCCTCCGTCCATTAACCCCGTACATTAACCCTCCGTCCATTAACCCTCCGTCCATTAACCCTCCGTCCATTAACCCTCCGTCCATTATCCCTCCGTCCATTAACCCTCCGTCCATTAACCCTCCGTCCATTATCCCTCCGTCAATTGACCTCCGTCCATTAACCCTCCGTCCATTATCCCTCCGTCCATTAACCCTCCATCCATTAACCCTCCGTCCATTAACCCCCCATCCATTAACCCACCGTCCATTAACCCCGTACATTAACCCTCCGACCGTTAACCCCCCGTCCGTTAACACTCCGACCGTTAACCCCCCGTCCGTTAACACTCCGTCCATTAACCCCCCATCCATTAACCCTCCGTCCATTAACCCTCCGTCCATTAACCCCCCATCCATTAACCCTCCGTCCATTAACCCCCCATCCATTAACCCTCCGTCCATTAACCCTCCGTCCATTAACCCCGTACATTAACCCTCCGTCCATTAACCCTCCGTCCATTAACCCTCCGTCCATTAACCCCCCATCCATTAACCCTCCGTCCATTAACCCTCCGCCCGTTAACCCCCGGTCCGTTAATCCCCTGTCCGTTAATCCCGTCCGTTAATCCCCTGTCCGTTAACCCCCTGTCCGTTAATCCCCTGTCCGTTAATCCCGTCCGTTAATCCCCTGTCCGTTAACCCCCTGTCCGTTAATCCCCGTCCGTTAACCCCCTGTCCGTTAATCCCCTGTCCGTTAACCCCCTGTCCGTTAACCCCCCCGTTCGTTAACCCCATGTCCGTTAATCCCCGTCCATTAACCCCCTGTCCGTTAACCCCCTGTCCGTTAACCCCCCCGTTCGTTAACCCTCCGTCCGTTAATCCCCGTCCATTAACCCCCTGTCCGTTAACCCCCTGTCCGTTAACCCCCCCCGTTCGTTAACCCTCCATCCGTTAATCCCCGTCCATTAACCCCCTCGTCCGTTAACCCCCTGTCCGTTAACCCCCCCGTTCGTTAACCCTCCGTCCGTTAATCCCCGTCCGTTAACCCCCTGTCCGTTAACCCCCCCGTTCGTTAACCCTCCGTCCGTTAATCCCCGTCCATTAACCCCCTTGTCCGTTAACCCCCTGTCCGTTAACCCCCTGTCCGTTAACCCCCTGTCCGTTAACCCCCCCGTTCGTTAACCCTCCGTCCGTTAATCCCCGTCCGTTAACCCCCCCGTCCATTAACACCTCCTGTCCATTAACCCCCCGTCCATTAACCCCCCATCCATTAACCCCCCGTCCATTAACCCTCCGCCCATTAACACCTCCTGTCCGTTAAAACCCCATCCGTTAAAACCCCGTCCGTTAAACCCTCCATCCGTGAACATTTTTCCATGAAAAATTTACACAAAAATCCATCCTTTAAATATTTAGCTATTAAACGTCCACCCATTATACTTTTAGCAATGAAACTTCCATCCATTAAACGTCCATCAATGAAATCTCCATTGTTCAACCTCCATCTGTCAAAATCTTGCCCTCTTAATTTTAATGGGCAAAGGTTTAAATATCATTTAAATCCCAATCTAATAAACCACCGTTATTAAACGTCCGTTCATTAAATGCCCATTATTAAATCTCAAACTAATAAGTCTCCATTCATTTAAGCTCCACGTTGAACCTCCATCCACAACCAGCCATCCATTAAAGCTCCATTGTTTCACCTCAATCAGTGAACTCCCATCAGTTAGATACAGAATATTGTAGAATAGATTCAATGGTATCTTGGCTTTTATTGCAAAGGGGATGGAGTATAAAAGCAGGGAAGTCTTGCTACAGTTATACAGGGTATTGGTGAGGCCACACCTGGAATACTGCGAGCAGTTTTGATTTCCATATTTACGAAAGGATATACTTGCTTTGGAGGCAGTTCAGAGAAGGTTCACTCGGTTGATTCCGGAGATGAGGGGGTTGACTTATGAGGAAAGGTTGAGGAGTTTGGGCCTCTACTCATTGGAATTCAGAAGAACGAGAGGTGATCTTATCGAAACGTATCAGATTATGAGGGGGCTTGACAAGGTGGATGCAGAGAGGATGTTTCCACTGATGGGGGAGACTAGAACTAGGGGGCATGGTCTTAGAATAAGGGGCCGCCCATTTAAAACTGAGATGAGGAGGAATTTCTTCTCTCGGAGGTTTGTAAATCTGTGGAATTCGCTGCCTCAGAGAGCTGTGGAAGCCGGGATATTGAATATATTTAAGAGAGAGAGAGACAGTTTCTTTAATGATAAGGGATTAAGGGCGGGGAAGTGGAGCTGAGTCCATGATCGGATCAGCCATGATGGTATTAAATGGCGGAGCAGGCTCGAGGGGCCGAATGGCCGACTCCTGCTCCTATTTCTTATGTTCTTATGAGAAAAGATTAGTGGGTAACATAAATGGGAACCAAAAATATTTGATGAACATATGAAGTAATGGTGAGGCCGATTAGGGACAGAAAAAAAAGCTTCTTGTGGGGACATGACTGAAGGACTGAACAAATACTTTGCATCTATCTTCAAGAAAGAAGAGGTTGAAGTTAACGTTGCAGTAGAGGTGGGGGGGAGTAGAAATATTGGATCGGATAAAATAGATATAAAGGAGGTACTAAATGGGTTGGCAGCACTCAAAGTTAACAAGCCAGCCGGTATAGATGGGATGTGTCCTAGGTTGGGGATGGAAGCTAGGGTGGAGATAGAAGAAGCTCTGACCACAATCATTCAATCTTCCGTAGTTATGGAAGTGGTGCCAGAGGGCTGAAGGATTGCAAATATTACACCCTGTTCAAAACATAAATGGAGAGGGATAAACTTAGTAAGTACAGGTCAATCGGTCTAACGTCCGTGGTGGGTCATTACTAGAGATCGTTGTCGAAGACGCAATGAATACTCAGGTGGGAAAGCATGGGTTTACAATGGGAGAACCTGCACGGAAAGGCAAACCGAGCCGGATTGAGTTCTTCAATGTAGGTAATGCAGTGAAGGCTGTTTCATCATCATCATAGGCAGCCCCTCAGAATCGAGGAAGACTTGCTTCCACTCTAAGAATGAGTCCTTAGGTGGCTGAACAGTCCAATACGAGAACCACAGTCCCTGTCACAGGTGGGACAGACAGTGGTTGAGGGAAGGGGAGGGTGGGACTGGTTTGCCGCACGCTCCTTCCGCTGCCTGCGCTTGGTTTCTGCATGCTCTCGGCGACGAGACTCGAGGTGCTCAGCGCCCTCCTGATGCACTTCCTCCACTTAGGGCGGTCTTTGGCCAGGGACTCCCAGGTGTCGGTGGGGATGTTGCACTTTATCAGGGAGGCTTTGAGGGTGTCCCTTGTAACGTTTCCTCTGCCCACCTTTGGCTCGTTTGCCGTGAAGGAGATCCGAGTAGAACGCTTGCTTTGGGAGTCTCGTGTCTGGGCATACGGACAATGTGGCCTGCCCAGCGGAGCGGATCGAGTGTGGTCAGAGCTTCCATGCCGGGGATGTTGGTTAAATGGACTTTCAAGAGGCATTTGAAAAAGTACCACATAACAGACTTATTTGGAAAATAGAAGCACGTTGTATTAAAGGAATGGTGATAACTTAGGGACAAATTGGCTAAGGGATAGGAGTCAGAGAACAGATATTTTTCTGACAGGAGAGAAGTAAGGAGTGGGGTACCCCCAGGGTAGAAGTCACATTGCTTGGGTACAGGGAGCACACTTTCAAAATTTGCAGATGATACAAAACTTGGCAGCGTAGTAAGTCGTGAGAATGATGCTTCAGGAGAACATAGACAGACTGGTGAAACAGGCAGACATACAGCAGATACAATTTAATGTGGATAAGTGACATGACGCACTTTGGGTGGAACAACATGGAGAAAGTATTGAAATCTAAATGGGACTATTTTGATTAAGAGCACAGGGACTTGGGGGGTGTATATTCACAAATGCTTGAAGGTGGCAGGCAAGTTGATAAGACAGTTAATACTTTGCATGGGATTCTTGGCTTTGTAAACCGGGGAATTGAATACAGAAACAAGGAATTCAGGCTAAATCTTTACACATCACTGCTTAGTCTTCAGCTGAGGTATTGTGTACAATTCTGAGCACCGCACTATACGAAGGATGTCCAGGCCCTGGAGAGCAGATTTATCGATTGATACCAGGGATGATGTGGTTCAGTTATAGAAACATAGAAAATAGGTGCCGCATTCGGCCCTTCGAGCCTGCACCACCATTCAATAAGATCATGGCTGATCATTCACCTCAGTACCCCTTTCCTGCTTTCTCTCCATACCCCCTGATCCCTTTAGCCATAAGGGCCATATCTAACTCCCTTTTGAATATATCCAACCAACTGGCCTCAACAACTTTCTGTGGTTGAGAATTCCACAGGTTCACAATTCTCTGAGTGAAGAAGTTTCTCCTCATCTCGGTCCTATATGACTTAAGAGATTAATGTGCAAAGTTAAAGCACATGGGATTGGGGGTAGTGTACTGACGTGGATTGAGAACTGGTTGTCAGACAGGAAGCAAAGAGTAGGAGTAACTGGGTACTTTTCAGAATGGCAGGCAGTGACTAGTGGGGTACCGCAAGGTTCTGTGCTGGGGCCCCAGCTGTTTACATTGTATATTAATGATTTAGACGAGGGGATTAAATGTAGTATCTCCAAATTTGCGGATGACACTAAGTTGGGTGGCAGTGTGAGCTGCGAGGAGGATGCTATGAGGCTGCAGAGTGACTTGGATAGGTTAGGTGAGTGGGCAAATGCATGGCAGATGAAGTATAATGTGGATAAATGTGAGGTTATCCACTTTGGTTGTAAAAACAGAGACAGATTATTATCTGAATGGTGACAGATTAGGAAAAGGGGAGGTGCAACGAGACCTGGGTGTCATGGTACATCAGTCATTGAAGGTTGGCATGCAGGTACAGCAGGCGGTTAAGAAAGCAAATGGCATGTTGGCCTTCATAGCGAGGGGATTTGAGTACAGGGGCAGGGAGGTGTTGCTACAGTTGTACAGGGCCTTGGTGAGGCCACACCTGGAGTATTGTGTACAGTTTTGGTCTCCTAACCTGAGGAAGGACATTCTTGCTATTGAGGGAGTGCAGCGAAGGTTCACCAGACTGATTCCCGGGATGGTGGGACTGACCTATCAAGAAAGACTGGATCAACTGGGCTTGTATTCACTGGAGTTCAGAAGAATGAGAGGGGACCTCATAGAAACATTTAAAATTCTGACGGATTTAGGCAGGTTAGATGCAGGAAGAATGTTCCCAATGTTGGGGAAGTCCAGAACCAGGAGTCACAGTCTAAGGATAAGGGGTAAGCCATTTAGGACCGAGATGAGGAGAAACTTCTTCACACAGAGAATTGTGAACCTGTGGAATTCTCTACCACAGAGAGTAGTTGAGGCCAATTCAATAAATATATTCAAAAAGGAGTTAGATGTAGTCCTTACTACTAGGGGGACCAGGGGGTATGGCGAGAAAGTAGGAATGGGGTACTGAAGTTGTATGATCAGCAATGATCATATTGAATGGCGGTGCAGGCTCGAAGGGCCGAATGGCCTACTCCTGCACCTATTTTCTATGTTTCTATGTTTACCCCTTATCCTTAGACTGTGTCCCCTGGTTCTGGACTTCACCAACATTGGGAACATTCTTACTGCATCTAACCTGTCCAGTCCCCTCAGAATTTTATGTTTCTCTGAGATCCCCTCTTATCCTTGTAAACTGGGGTGTGGGACTACATTAGAAAGCTCCTTCAAATTACTAGCACAAGCACAGTGGGCTGAACATTCTCCTTATGTGTGAACCGTCATCTACTCATCATCATCACAGGCAGTCCCTTGGGACCGAGGAAGACTTGCTTCCACTCCTGAACTGAGTCCTTAGGTGGCTGAACAGTCCAATACGAGAACCACAGTCCCTGTCACAGGTGGGACAGACAGTGGTTGAGGGAAGGGGAGGGTGGGACTGGTTTGCCGCACGCTCCTTCCGCTGCCTGCGCTTGGTTTCTGCATGCTCTCGGCGACGAGACTCGAGGTGCTCAGCGCCCTCCCGGTGTCGGTGGGGATGTTGCACTTTATCAGGGAGGCTTTGAGGGTGTCCCTGTAACGTTTCCTCTGCCCACCTTTGGCTCGTTTGCCGTGAAGGAGTTCAGAGTAGAGCGCTTGCTTTGGGAGTCTCGTGTCGGGCATGTGGACAATGTGTCCCTGCCCAGCGGAGCTGGTCGACATTCACGCCGATGTTGTAACCGCCCCTCTAACCCCACCCCAGACAGTGAATATCCCACCCCAGACAGTGAATATCCCCCCCCCAGACAGTGAATATCCCCCCCCCAGACAGTGAATATCCCTCCCAGACAGTGAATATCCCACCCCAGACAGTGAATATCCCCCCTCCCCAGACAGTGAATATCCCCCCCCAGACAGTGAATATCCCCCCCAGACAGTGAATATTCCCCCCCAGACAGTGAATATCCCCCCCAGACAGTGAATATCCCACCCCAGACAGTGACTATCCCCCCCCAGACAGTGAATATCCCCCTCCCCAGACAGTGAATATCCCCCCTCCCCAGACAGTGAATATCCCCCCCCAGACAGTGAATATCCCCCCCAGACAGTGAATATCCACCCCCAGACAGTGAATATAACCCCCCCCCGACAGTGAATATCCCACCCCAGACAGTGACTATCCCCCCCCAGACAGTGAATATCCCCCCCCCAGACAGTGAATATCCCCCCCAGTGAATATCCCCCCCAGACAGTGAATATCCCCCCCAGACAGTGAATATCCCCCCCAGTGAATATCCTCCCCAGACAGTGAATATCCCCCCCAGTGAATATCCCCCCCAGACAGTGAATATCCCCCCCCCAGACAGTGAATATCCCCCCCAGTGAATATCCTCCCCAGACAGTGAATATCCCCCCCAGTGAATATCCCCCCCAGACAGTGAATATCCCCCCCAGACAGTGAATATCCCCCCCAGAAATTGAATATCCCCCCAGTGAATATCCCCCCCAGACAGTGAATATCCCCCCAGACAGTGAATATCCCCCCAGACAGTGAATATCCCCCCCAGACAGTGAATATCCCCCCAGACAGTGAATATCCCCCCCAGACAGTGAATATCCCCCCCTAGACAGTGAATATCCCCCCAGACAGTGAATATCCCCCCAGACAGTGAATATCCCCCCCAGACAGTGAATATCCCCCCCTAGACAGTGAATATCCCCCCAGACAGTGAATATCCCCCCAGACAGTGAATATCCCCCCCAGACAGTGAATACCCCCCCCCCCAGACAGTGAATATCCCCCCCCCAGACAGTGAATATTCCCCCCCCCAGACAGTGAATATCCCCCCTAGACAGTGAATATCCCCCCCTAGACAGTGAATATCCCCCCAGACAGTGAATATCCCCCCCAGAGTGAATATCCCCCCCCCCAGACAGTGAATATCCCCCCCCAGACAGTGAATATCCCCCCCCAGACAGTGAATATCCCCCCCAGACAGTGAATATCCCCCCCCAGACAGTGAATATCCCCCCAGACAGTGAATATCCCCCCAGACAGTGAATATCCCCCCCAGACAGTGAATATCCCCCCAGACAGTGAATATCCCCCCCCCAGACAGTGAATATCCCCCCCAGACAGTGAATATCCCCCCAGACAGTGAATATCCCCCCCCCAGACAGTGAATATCCCCCCCAGACAGTGAATATCCCCCCCAGACAGTGAATATCCCCCGAGACAGTGAATATTCCCCTCCAGACAGTGAATACCCCCCCACCCCCGAGACGGTGAATATCCCCCCCAGACAGTGAATATCCCCCCTCCCCGACAGTGAATATCCCCCCCAGACAGTGAATTTCCCCCCCCCCGGACAGTGAATATCCCACCCCAGACAGTGAATATCCCCCCCCGCAGACAGTGAATATCCCCCCCAGACAGTGCATATCCCCCACCCCCCAGACAGTGAATATCCCCCCCCCAGACAGTGAATATCCCCCCCCCAGACAGTGAATATCCCCCCCCCCAGACAGTGAATATCCCCCCCAGACAGTGAATATCCCCCCCAGACAGTGAATATCCCCCCAGACAGTGAATATCCCCCTCCAGACAGTGAATATCCCCCCACCCCCGAGACGGTGAATATCCCCCCTCCCCCAGACGGTGAATATTACCCCCCCTCTCAAAACGGTTGAAGCACAGAAAGATTCCATTCGGCCAGTCGAGCCCGTGCCGGGTCTCTGCAAGGTCACCTCAGTCAGTCGCACGCCCCCGCCCTTTCCCTGTGGCCCGGCAGATCTATTACCTACCAGTATTTATCCAATTCCCCTTTGAAAGCCACAACTGTGTCTGCGTCCATCACCCTCTCAGGCCGTGCATTCCAGAACCTAACCACTCGCTGCTTAAAAACGTTTTTCCTCATGTCGCCTTTGGTTCTTCTGCCAATCGCCTTAAATCTGTGTCCTCTGGTTCTCGACCATTCCACCAATAGGAACAGTTTCTCTCTATCTACTCTGTCCAGACCCTCATGGTTTTGAACATCTCGATCAAATCTCCTCTCAACCTTCTCTGCTCCCAGGAGAACAACACCAGCTTCTCCAGTTTATCCACGTAACTGAAGTCCCTTATTCTTGTAAACCTTTTCTGCACCCTCTCTAAGGCCTTCAGATCCTTCCTAAAGTGCGGTGCCCCAATAGGCCGAACCAGTGTTTTATACAGGTTCATCATAATATCCACGCTCTTGTCCTCTATGCCTCTGTTTATGAAGCCCACGATCCTGTAAGCCTTTTAAACTGCTTTCTCAACCTGCCCTGCCACCTTCAACGATTTATGCACATATACCCCCAGGTCTCTCTGTTCCTGCAGCCACTTTAGGATTGTAACCTTCAGTCTATATCGCCTCTCCTCGGTCTTCCAAGAAAAATGTATCACTTTGTACTTTTCCAGATAGAATTCAATCTGCCATGTGTCTGCCCATTCCATCAGCCTGTCTGTGTTGTCTTCAACTCTATCACTGTCATTCCTCACTGTTCACTATACTTCCAAGATTTGTGTCATCTGCAAATTTTTAAATTGTGCCCTGTACATCCACATCCAAGTTATTATTATATATAAAGAAAAACACAGGACCGAGTACCATTAAACCCCATCCGTTATAACTCCATCAATTAAATCCCCACCCATTAAACATTTACCCATTAGTCATTGTCCATTAAACATTTACCCATTAATCCCCATCCATGAAACATTTACCCATTAATCCCCATCCATTAAACATGTACCCATTAATCTCCATCCATTAAACATTTACCCATTAATCCCCGTCCATTAAACATTTACCCATTAATCCCTATCCATTAAACATTTACCCATTAATCCCCATCCATTAAACATTTACCCATTAATCCCCGTCCATTAAACATTTACCCATTAATCCCTATCCATTAAACATTTACCCATTAATCTTCATCCATTAAACATTTACCCATTAATCCCCATCCATTAAACATTTACCCATTAATCTCCATCCATGAACCATTTACCCATTAATCTCCTTCCATTAAACATTTACCCATTAATCACCGTCCATTAAACATTTACCCATTAATCTTCATCCACTAAACATTTACCAATTAATCACCATCCATTAAACATTTACCCATTAATCTCCATCCATTAAACATTTACCCATTAATCCCCATCCATTAAACATTTACCCATTAATCCCCATCCATTAAACATTTACCTATTAATCCCTATCCATTAAACATTTACCCATTAATCCCCATCCATTAAACATTTACCTATTAATCCCTATCCATTAAACATTTACCTATTAATCCCTATCCATTAAACATTTACCCATTAATCCCCATCCATTAAACATTTACCTATTAATCCCGATCCATTAAACATTTACCCATTAATCTCCATTATTAAACATTTACCCATTAATCCCCATCCATTAAACATTTACCCATTAATCTCCATCCATTAAACATTTACCCATTAATCTCCATCCATTAAACATTTACCCATTAATCCCCATCCATTAAACATTTACCCATTAATCCCCATCCATTAAACATTTACCCATTAATCTCCATCCATTAAACATTTACCCATTAATCTCCATCCATTAAACATTTTTACCCATTAATTCCCAACCACTCAACATTTACCTATTAATCCCCATCCATGAAACATTTACCCATTAATCTCCAGCCATTAAACATTTACCCATTAATCCCCATCCATTAAACATTTACCCATTAATGTCCATCCATTAAACATTTACCCATTAATTCCCATCCATTAAACAGTTACCCATTAATCCCCATCCATCACACGTTTAACCATTAACCTCCATCCATTAAACATTTACCCATTAATCTCCATCCATTAAACATTTACCCATTAATTTCCATCCATTAACATTTACCGATTAATCTCCATCTATTAAACATTTACCCATTAATTTCCATCTATTAAACAGTTACCCATTAATCTCCATCCATTAAATATTTACCCATTAATCTCCATCCATTAAACATTTACCCATTAATCTCCATCCATTAAACATTTACCCATTAACCTCCATCCATTAAACATTTAACCATTAACCTCCATCCATTAAACATTTACCCATTAATCTCCATCCATTAAACATTTACCCATTAATTTCCATCCATTAATATTTACCGATTAATCTCGATCTATTAAACATTTACCCATTAATTTCCATCTATTAAACAGTTACCCATTAATCTCCATCCATTAAATATTTACCCATTAATCTCCATCCATTAAACATTTACCCATTAATCTCTATCCATTAAACATTTACCCATTAACATTCATCCATTAAACATTTACCCATTAATCCTCATCCATTAAACATTTACCCATTAATCTCCATCCATTAAACATTTACCCATTAATCCCCATCCATTAAACATTTACCCATTAATCTCCATCGATTAACCATTTACCCATTAATCCCCATCCATTAAACATTTACCCATTAATCCCCATCCATTAAACATTTACCCATTAATGTCCATCCATTAAACATTTAACCATTAACCTCCATCCATTAAACATTTACCCATTAATCTCCATCCATTAAACATTTACCCATTAATCCCCATCCATTAAACATTTACCCATTAATGTCCATCCATTAAACATTTAACCATTAACCTCCATCCATTAAACATTTACCCATTAATCTCCATCCATTAAACATTTACCCATTAATTCCCATCCATTAAACATTTACCCATTAATCTCCATCCATTAAACATTTACCCATTAATCTCCATCCATTAAACATTTACCCATTAATCCCCATCCATTAAACATTTACCCATTAATCTCCATCCATTAAACATTTACCCATTAATCCCCATCCATTAAACAGTTACCCATTAATCTCCATCCATTAAATATTTAACCATTAACCTCCATCCATTAAACATTTACCCATTAATCTCCGTCCATTAAATATTTACCCATTAACCCACATCCATTAAACATTTACCGATTAATCTCCATCTATTAAACATTTACCCATTAATGTCCATCCATTAAACATTTACCCATTAATCTCCATCCATTAAACATTTACCCATTAATTCTCATCCATTAAACATTTACCCATTAATCTCCATCCATTAAACATTTACCCATTAATCTCCATCCATTAAAAATTTACCCATTAATCCCTATCCATTAAACATTTACCCATTAATCCCTATCCATTAAACATTTACCCATTAATCCCCATCCATTAAACATTTACCCATTAATCTCCATCCATTAAATATTTACCCATTAATCTCCATCCATTAAACATTTTTACCCATTAATTCCCAACCACTCAACATTTACCTATTAATCCCCATCCATGAAACATTTACCCATTAATCTCCAGCCATTAAACATTTACCCATTAATCCCCATCCATTAAACATTTACCCATCAATGTCCATCCATTAAACATTTACCCATTAATTCCCATCCATTAAACAGTTACCTATTAATCTCCATCCATTAAACATTTATCCATTAATCTCCATCCATTAAACATTTACCCATTAATACCCATCCATTAATCATTTACCCATTAATCCCCATCCATTAAACATTTACCCATTAATCCCCATCCATCACACATTTAACCATTAACCTCCATCCATTAAACATTTACCCATTAATCTCCATCCATTAAACATATACCCATTAATTTCCATCCATTAACATTTACCGATTAATCTCCATCTATTAAACATTTACCCATTAATTTCCATCTATTAAACAGTTACCCATTAATCTCCATCCATTAAATATTTACCCATTAATCTCCATCCATTAAACATTTACCCATTAATCTCCATCCATTAAACATTTACCCATTAACCTCCATTCATTAAACATTTAACCATTAACCTCCATCCATTAAACATTGACCCATTAATCTCCATCCATTAAACATTTACCCATTAATTTCCATCCATTAACATTTACCGATTAATCTCGATCTATTAAACATTTACCCATTAATTTCCATCTACTAAACAGTTACCCATTAATCTCCATCCATTAAATATTTACCCATTAATCTCCATCCATTAAACATTTACCCATTAATCTCCATCCATTAAACATTTACCCATTAACCTCCATCCATTAAACATTTACCCATTAATCCTCATCCATTAAAGATTTACCCATTAATCTCCATCCATTAAACATTTACCCATTAATCTCCATCCATTAAAAATTTACCCATTAATCCCCATCCATTAAACATTTACCCATTAATCTCCATCGATTAAACATTTACCCATTAATCCCCATCGATTAAACATTTACCCATTAATCCCTATCCATTAAACATTTACCCATTAATCCCCATCCATTAAACATTTACCCATTAATGTCCATCCATTAAACATTTAACCATTAACCTCCATCCATTAAACATTTACCCATTAATCTCCATCCATTAAACATTTACCCATTAATCCCCATCCATTAAACATTTACCCATTAATGTCCATCCATTAAACATTTAACCATTAACCTCCATCCATTAAACATTTACCCATTAATCTCCATCCATTAAACATTTACCCATTAATTCCCATCCATTAAACATTTACCCATTAATCTCCATCCATTAAACATTTACCCATTAATCTCCATCCATTAAACATTTACCCATTAATCTCCATCCATTAAACATTTCCCCATTAATCTCCATCCATTAAAAATTTACCCATTAATCCCCATCCATTAAACATTTACCCATTAATCCCTATCCATTAAACATTTACCCATTAATCACCATCCATTAAACATTTACCCATTAATCTCCATCCATTAAATATTTACCCATTAATCCACATCCATTAAACATTTACCGATTAATCTCCATCTATTAAACATTTACCCATTAATGTCCATCCATTAAACAGTTACCCATTAATCTCCATCCATTAAATATTTAACCATTAACCTCCATCCATTAAACATTTACCCATTAATCTCCATCCATTAAACATTTACCCATTAATCCCCATCCATTAAACATTTACCCATTAATCCCCATCCATTAAACAGTTACCCATTAATCTCCATCCATTAAATATTTAACCATTAACCTTCATCCATTAAACATTTACCCATTAATCTCCATCCATTAAATATTTACCCATTAATCCACATCCATTAAACATTTACCGATTAATCTCCATCTATTAAACATTTACCCATTAATGTCCATCCATTAAACATTTACCCATTAATCTCCATCCATTAAACATTTACCCATTAATTCTCATCCATTAAACATTTACCCATTAATCTCCATCCATTAAACATTTACCCATTAATCTCCATCCATTAAAAATTTACCCATTAATCCCTATCCATTAAACATTTACCCATTAATCCCTATCCATTAAACATTTATCCATTAATCTCCATCCATTAAACATTTACCCATTAATCTCCATCCATTAAACATTTACCCATAAATTCCCATCCATTGAACATTTACCCATTAATCTCCATCCATTAAACATTGACCCATTAATCTCCATCCATTAAACATTGACCCATCAATCTCCATCCATTAAACATTTACCCATTAATCCCCATCCATTAAACATTTACCCATTAATCCCCATCCATGAAACATTTACCCATTAATCCCCATCCATCAACATTTAACCATTAACCTCCATCCATTAAACATTTACCCATTAATCTCCATCCATTAAACATTTACCCATTAATTCCCATCCATTAAACATTTACCCATTAATCTCCATCCATTAAACCTTTACCCATTAGTCTCCATCCATTAAACATTTCCCCATTAATCTCCATCCATTAAAAATTTACCCATTAATCCCCATCCATTGAACATTTACCCATTAATCCCCATCCATTAAACATTTACCCATTAATCTCCATCCATTAAACATTTACCCATTAATCTCCATCCATTAAACATTTACCCATTAATCTCCATCCATTAAATATTTACCCATTAATCCACATCCATTAAACATTTACCGATTAATCTCCATCTATTAAACATTTACCCATTAATGTCCATCCATTAAACAGTTACACATTAATCTCAATGCATTAAATATTTACCCATTAATCTCCATCCATTAAACATTTACCCATTAATCTCCATCCATTAAACATTTACCCATTAATCTCCATCCATTAAACATTTACCCATTAATCTCCATCCATTAAACATTTACCCATTAATTCTCATCCATTAAACATTTACCCATTAATCTCCATCCATTAAACATTTACCCATTAATCTCCATCCATTAAACATTTACCCATTAATCTCCATCCATTAAACATTTACCCATTAATCTCCATCCATTAAATATTTACCCATTAATCCACATCCATTAAACATTTACCGATTAATCTCCATCTATTAAACATTTACCCATTAATGTCCATCCATTAAACAGTTACACATTAATCTCCATCCATTAAACATTTACCCATTAATCTCCATCCATTAAACATTTACCCATAAATTCCCATCCATTGAACATTTACCCATTAATCTCCATCCATTAAACATTGACCCATTAATCTCCATCCATTAAACATTGACCCATCAATCTCCATCCATTAAACATTTACCCATTAATCCCCATCCATTAAACATTTACCCATTAATCCCCATCCATGAAACATTTACCCATTAATCCCCATCCATCAACATTTAACCATTAACCTCCATCCATTAAACATTTACCCATTAATCTCCATCCATTAAACATTTACCCATTAATTCCCATCCATTAAACATTTACCCATTAATCTCCATCCATTAAACCTTTACCCATTAGTCTCCATCCATTAAACATTTCCCCATTAATCTCCATCCATTAAAAATTTACCCATTAATCCCCATCCATTGAACATTTACCCATTAATCCCCATCCATTAAACATTTACCCATTAATCTCCATCCATTAAACATTTACCCATTAATCTCCATCCATTAAACATTTACCCATTAATCTCCATCCATTAAATATTTACCCATTAATCCACATCCATTAAACATTTACCGATTAATCTCCATCTATTAAACATTTACCCATTAATGTCCATCCATTAAACAGTTACACATTAATCTCAATGCATTAAATATTTACCCATTAATCTCCATCCATTAAACATTTACCCATTAATCTCCATCCATTAAACATTTACCCATTAATCTCCATCCATTAAACATTTACCCATTAATCTCCATCCATTAAACATTTACCCATTAATCTCCATCCATTAAATATTTACCCATTAATCCACATCCATTAAACATTTACCGATTAATCTCCATCTATTAAACATTTACCCATTAATGTCCATCCATTAAACAGTTACACATTAATCTCCATCCATTAAACATTTACCCATTAATCTCCATCCATTAAACATTTACCCATAAATTCCCATCCATTGAACATTTACCCATTAATCTCCATCCATTAAACATTGACCCATTAATCTCCATCCATTAAACATTGACCCATCAATCTCCATCCATTAAACATTTACCCATTAATCCCCATCCATTAAACATTTACCCATTAATCCCCATCCATGAAACATTTACCCATTAATCCCCATCCATCAACATTTAACCATTAACCTCCATCCATTAAACATTTACCCATTAATCTCCATCCATTAAACATTTACCCATTAATTCCCATCCATTAAACATTTACCCATTAATCTCCATCCATTAAACCTTTACCCATTAGTCTCCATCCATTAAACATTTCCCCATTAATCTCCATCCATTAAAAATTTACCCATTAATCCCCATCCATTGAACATTTACCCATTAATCCCCATCCATTAAACATTTACCCATTAATCTCCATCCATTAAACATTTACCCATTAATCTCCATCCATTAAACATTTACCCATTAATCTCCATCCATTAAATATTTACCCATTAATCCACATCCATTAAACATTTACCGATTAATCTCCATCTATTAAACATTTACCCATTAATGTCCATCCATTAAACAGTTACACATTAATCTCAATGCATTAAATATTTACCCATTAATCTCCATCCATTAAACATTTACCCATTAATCTCCATCCATTAAACATTTACCCATTAATCTCCATCCATTAAACATTTACCCATTAATCTCCATCCATTAAACATTTACCCATTAATTCTCATCCATTAAACATTTACCCATTAATCTCCATCCATTAAACATTTACCCATTAATCTCCATCCATTAAAAATTTACCCATTAATCCCCAAGCACTAAACATTTACCTCTTAATCCCCATCTATGAAACATTTATCCATTAATCTCCGTCCATTAATCATTTACCCATTAATCCCCGTCCATTAAACATTTACCCATTAATCTCCATGCATTAAACATTTACCCATTAATCTCCATCCATTAAAAATTTACCCATTAATCCCCAAGCACTAAACATTTACCTCTTAATCCCCATCTATGAAACATTTATCCATTAATCTCCGTCCATTAATCATTTACCCATTAATCCCCGTCCATTAAACATTTACCCATTAATCTCCATCGATTAAACATTTACCCATTAATCTCCATCCATTAAACATTTACCCATTAATCACCATCCATTAAACATTTACCCATTAATCTCCATCCATTAAATATTTACCCATTAATCCACATCCATTAAACATTTACCGATTAATCTCCATCTATTAAACATTTACCCATTAATGTCCATCCATTAAACAGTTACCCATTAATCTCCATCCATTAAATATTTAACCATTAACCTCCATCCATTAAACATTTACCCATTAATCTCCATCCATTAAACATTTACCCATTAATCCCCATCCATTAAACATTTACCCATTAATCCCCATCCATTAAACAGTTACCCATTAATCTCCATCCATTAAATATTTAACCATTAACCTCCATCCATTAAACATTTACCCATTAATCTCCATCCATTAAATATTTACCCATTAATCCACATCCATTAAACATTTACCGATTAATCTCCATCTATTAAACATTTACCCATTAATGTCCATCCATTAAACATTTACCCATTAATCTCCATCCATTAAACATTTACCCATTAATTCTCATCCATTAAACATTTACCCATTAATCTCCATCCATTAAACATTTACCCATTAATCTCCATCCATTAAAAATTTACCCATTAATCCCTATCCATTAAACATTTACCCATTAATCCCTATCCATTAAACATTTATCCATTAATCTCCATCCATTAAACATTTACCCATTAATCTCCATCCATTAAACATTTACCCATTAATCTCCATCCATTAAACATTTACCCATTAATCTCCATCCATTAAACATTTACCCATTAATTCTCATCCATTAAACATTTACCCATTAATCTCCATCCATTAAACATTTACCCATTAATCTCCATCCATTAAACATTTACCCATTAATCCCCATCCATTAAACATTTACCCATTAATCTCCATCCATTAAACATTTACCCATAAATTCCCATCCATTGAACATTTACCCATTAATCTCCATCCATTAAACATTGACCCATTAATCTCCATCCATTAAACATTTACCCATCAATCTCCATCCATTAAACATTTACCCATTAATCCCCATCCATTAAACATTTACCCATTAATCCCCATCCATGAAACATTTACCCATTAATCCCCATCCATTAACATTTAACCATTAACCTCCATCCATTAAACATTTACCCATTAATCTCCATCCATTAAACATTTACCCATTAATTCCCATCCATTAAACATTTACCCATTAATCTCCATCCATTAAACCTTTACCCATTAGTCTCCATCCATTAAACATTTACCCATTAATCTCCATCCATTAAAAATTTACCCATTAATCCCCATCCATTAAACATTTACCCATTAATCCCCATCCATTAAACATTTACCCATTAATCTCCGTCCATTAAACATTTACCCATTAATCTCCATCCATTAAACATTTACCCATTAATCTCCATCCATTAAATATTTACCCATTAATCCACATCCATTAAACATTTACCGATTAATCTCCATCTATTAAACATTTACCCATTAATGTCCATCCATTAAACAGTTACACATTAATCTCCATCCATTAAATATTTACCCATTAATCTCCATCCATTAAACATTTACCCATTAATCTCCATCCATTAAACATTTACCCATTAATGTCCATCCATTAAACATTTACCCATTAATCTCCGTCCATTAAACATTTACCCATTAATCCCCGTCCATTAAACGTTTACCCATTAATCTCCATCCATTAAACATTTACCCATTAATCCCCGTCCATTAAACATTTACCCATTAATCCCCGTCCATTAAACATTTACCCATTAATCTCCATCGATTAAACATTTACCCATTAATCTCCATCCATTAAACATTTACCCATTAATCTCCATCCATTAAACATTTACCCATTAATCTCCATCCATTAAACATTTACCCATTAATCTCCATCCATTAAACATTTACCCATTAATCCCCATCCATTAAACATTTATCCATTAATCTCCATCCATTAAACATTTACCCATTAATCTCCATCCATTAAACATTTACCCATTAAACCCCAAGCACTAAACATTTACCTCTTAATCCCCATCTATGAAACATTTACCCATTAATCTCCGTCCATTAATCATTTACCCATTAATCCCCGTCCATTAAACATTTACCCATTAATCTCCATCGATTAAACATTTACCCATTAATCCCCATCGATTAAACATTTACCCATTAATCTCCATCCATTAAACATTTACCCATTAATCCCCGTCCATTAAACATTTATCTATTAATCCCTATCCATTAATCATTTACCCATTAATCTCCATCCATTAAACATTTACCCATTAATCCCCGTCCATTAAACATTTACCCATTAATCCCCATCCATTAAACATTTACCCATTCATCTCCATCCAATAAATATTTACCCATTAATTCCCATCCATTAAACATTTACCCATTAATCCCCATCCATTAAACATTTACCCATTAATCTACATCCATTAAACATTTACCTATTAATCTCCATCCATTAAACATTTACCCATTAATCTCCATCCATTAAACATTTACCCATTAATCTCCATCCATTAAACATTTACCCATTAATCCCCATCCATTAAACATTTACCCATTAAACCCCAAGCACTAAACATTTACCTCTTAATCCCCATCTATGAAACATTTACCCATTAATCTCCGTCCATTAATCATTTACCCATTAATCCCCGTCCATTAAACATTTACCCATTAATCTCCATCGATTAAACATTTACCCATTAATCCCCATCGATTAAACATTTACCCATTAATCTCCATCCATTAAACATTTACCCATTAATCCCCGTCCATTAAACATTTATCCATTAATCCCTATCCATTAAACATTTACCCATTAATCTCCATCCATTAAACATTTACCCATTAATCCCCGTCCATTAAACATTTACCCATTAATCTCCATCCATTAAACATTTACCCATTAATCACCATCCATTAAACATTTACCCATTAATCTCCATCCATTAAACATTTACCCATTAATCCCCATCCATTAAACATTTACCCATTAATCCCCATCCATTAAACATTTACCCATTAATCTCCATCCATTAAACATTTTTACCCATTAATTCCCAACCACTCAACATTTACCTATTAATCCCCATCCATGAAATATTTACCCATTAATCTCCATCCATTAAACATTTACCCATTAATCCCCATCCATTAAACATTTACCCATTAATGTCCATCCATTAAACATTTACCCATTGATCCCCATCCATTAAACAGTTACGCATTAATCTCCATCCATTAAATATTTATCCATTAATCTCCATCCATTAAACATTTACCCATTATTCCCCATCCATTAAACATTTACCCATTAATGTCCATCCATTAAACATTTAATCATTAACCTCCATCCATTAAGCATTTACCCATTAATCTCCATCCATTAAACATTTACCCATTAATTCCCATCCATTAAACATTTACCCATTAATCTCCATCCATTAAACATTTACCCATTAATCTCCATCCATTAAACATTTACCCATTAATCTCCATCCATTAAACATTTACCCATTAATCTCCATCCATTAAACATTTACCCATTAATCTCCATCCATTAAACATTTACCCATTAATCTCCATCCATTAAAAATTTACCCATTAATCCCCATCCATTAAACATTTACCCATTAATCCCCATCCATTAAATATTTACCGATTAATCTCCATCGATTAAACATTTACCCATTAATGTCCATCCATTAAACAGTTACCCATTAATCTCCATCCATTAAATATTTACCCATTAATCTCCATCCATTAAACATTTACCCATTAATTCTCATCCATTAAACATTTACCCATTAATCTCCATCCATTAAACATTTACCCATTAATCTCCATCCATTAAACATTTACCCATTAATCTCCATCCATTAAACATTTACCCATTAATTCTCATCCATTAAACATTTACCCATTAATCACCATCCATTAAACATTTACCCATTAATCTCCATCCATTAAACATTTACCCATTAATCTCCATCCATTAAAAATTTACCCATTAATCCCCATCCATTAAACATTTACCCATTAATCTCCATCGATTAAACATTTACCCATTAATCCCCATCGATTAAACATTTACCCATTAATCTCCATCCATTAAACATTTACTCATTAATCCCCATCCATTAAACATTTACCCATTAATCTCCATCCATTAAACATTTACCCATTAATTCTCATCCATTAAACATTTACCCATTAATCACCATCCATTAAACATTTACCCATTAATCTCCATCCATTAAACATTTACCCATTAATCCCCATCCATTAAACATTTACCCATTAATCTCCATCCATTAAATATTTACCCATTAATCTCCATCCATTAAACATTTACCCATTAATTCTCATCCATTAAACATTTACCCATTAATCTCCATCCATTAAACATATACCCATTAATCTCCATCCATTAAACATTTACCCATTAATTCTCATCCATTAAACATTTACCCATTAATCACCATCCATTAAACATTTACCCATTAATCACCATCCATTAAACATTTACCCATTAATTCTCATCCATTAAACATTTACCCATTAATCACCATCCATTAAACATTTACCCATTAATCACCATCCATTAAACATTTACCCATTAATTCTCATCCATTAAACATTTACCCATTAATCACCATCCATTAAACATTTACCCATTAATCTCCATCCATTAAACATTTACCCATTAATCACCATCCATTAAACATTTACCCATTAATCTCCATCCATTAAACATTTACCCATTAATCCCCATCCATTAAACATTTACCCATTAATCTCCATCCATTAAACATTTTTACCCATTAATTCCCAACCACTCAACATTTACCTATTAATCGCCATCCATGAAACATTTACCCATTAATCTCCAGCCATTAAACATTTACCCATTAATCCCCATCCATTAAACATTTACCCATTAATACCCATCCATTAAACATTTACCCATTAATCCCCATCCATTAAACATTTACCCATTAATCCCCATCCATCACACATTTAACCATTAACCTCCATCCATTAAACATTTACCCATTAATCTCCATCCATTAAACATTTACCCATTAATTTCCATCCATTAACATTTACCGATTAATCTCCATCTATTAAACATTTACCCATTAATTTCCATCTATTAAACAGTTACCCATTAATCTCCATCCATTAAATATTTACCCATTAATCTCCATCCATTAAACATTTACCCATTAATCTCCATCCATTAAACATTTACCCATTAACCTCCATCCATTAAACATTTAACCATTAACCTCCATCCATTAAACATTTACCCATTAATCTCCATCCATTAAACATTTACCCATTAATTTCCATCCATTAACATTTACCGATTAATCTCGATCTATTAAACATTTACCCATTAATTTCCATCTATTAAACAGTTACCCATTAATCTCCATCCATTAAATATTTACCCATTAATCTCCATCCATTAAACATTTACCCATTAATCACCATCCATTAAACATTTACCCATTAATCTCCATCCATTAAACATTTACCCATTAATCACCATCCATTAAACATTTACCCATTAATCTCCATCCATTAAACATTTACCCATTAATCCCCATCCATTAAACATTTACCCATTAATCTCCATCCATTAAACATTTTTACCCATTAATTCCCAACCACTCAACATTTACCTATTAATCGCCATCCATGAAACATTTACCCATTAATCTCCAGCCATTAAACATTTACCCATTAATCCCCATCCATTAAACATTTACCCATTAATGTCCATCCATTAAACATTTACCCATTAATTCCCATCCATTAAACAGTTACCTATTAATCTCCATCCATTAAACATTTATCCATTAATCTCCATCCATTAAACATTTACCCATTAATACCCATCCATTAAACATTTACCCATTAATCTCCATCCATTAAACATTTACCCATTAATCTCCATCCATTAAAAATTTACCCATTAATCTCCATCCATTAAACATTTACCCATTAATCTCCATCCATTAAACATTTACCCATTAATCTCCATCCATTAAACATTTACCCATTAATTCTCATCCATTAAACATTTACCCATTAAACTCCATCCATTAAACATTTACCCATTAATCCCCATCCATTAAACATTTACCCATTAATCTCCATCCATTAAACATTTACCCATTAATTCCCGTCCATTAAACATTTACCCATCAATCTCCATCCATTCACTAAATATATTCAAAAAGGAGTTAGATGAGGTCCTTACTGCTAGGGGGATCAAGGGGTATGGCGAGAAAGCAGGAATGGGGTACTGAAGTTGAATGTTCAGCCATGAACTCATTGAATGGCGGTGCAGGCTAGAAGGGCCGAATGGCCTACTCCTGCACCTATTTTCTATGTTTCTATGTTTCTATTAAACATTTACCCATTAATCCCCATCCATTAAACATTTACCCATTAATCCCCATCCATTAAATATTTACCCATTAATCTCCATCCATTAAACATTTACCCATAAATTCCCATCCTTTAAACATTTACCCATTAATCTCCATCCATGAAACATTTACCCATTAATCCCCATCCATTAACATTTAACCATTAACCTCCATCCATTAAATATTTACCCATTAATCTCCATCCATTAAACATTTACCCATTAATTCCCATCCATTAAACATTTACCCATTAATCTCCATCCATTAAACCTTTACCGATTAATCTCCATCCATTAAACATTTCCCCATTAATTCCCGTCCATTAAACATTTACCCATTAATCTCCATCCATTAAACATTTACCCATTAATCTCCATCCATTAAACATTTACCCATTAATCTCCATCCATTAAAAATTTACCCATTAATCACCATCCATTAAACATTTACCCATTAATCCCTATCCATTAAACATTTACCCATTAATCTCCATCCATTAAACATTTACCCATTAATCTCCATCCATTAAACATTTACCCATTAATCTCCATCCAATAAACATTTACCCATTAATCTCCATCCATTAAATATTTACCCATTAATCCACATCCATTAAACATTTACCGATTAATCTCCATCCATTAAACATTTACCCATTAATCTCCATCCATTAAACATTTACCCATTAATCACCATCCATTAAACATTTACCCGTTAATCTCCATCCATTAAATATTTACCCATCAATCCACATCCATTAAACATTTACCGATTAATCTCCATCTATTAAACATTTACCCATTAATGTCCATCCATTAAACATTTACCCATTAATCTCCATCCATTATATATTTACCCATTAATCCACATCCATTAAACATTTACCCATTAATCTCCATCCATTAAACATTTACCCATTAATCTCCATCCATTAAACATTTACCCATTAATCTCCATCCATTAAACATTTACCCATTAATTCTCATCCATTAAACATTTACCCATTAATCTCCATCCATTAAACATTTACCCATTAATCTCCATCCATTAAAAATTTACCCATTAATCCCCAAGCACTAAACATTTACCTCTTAATCCCCATCTATGAAACATTTATCCATTAATCTCCGTCCATTAATCATTTACCCATTAATCCCCATCCATTAAACATTTACCCATTAATCTCCATCGATTAAACATTTACCCATTAATCTCCATCCATTAAACATTTACCCTTTAATCTCCATCCATTAAACATTTACCCATTAATCGCCATCCATTAAACATTTACCCATTAATCCCCATCCATTAAACATTTACCCATTAATCTCCATCCATTAAACATTTACCCATTAATCCCCAAGCACTAAACATTTACCTCTTAATCCCCATCTATGAAACATTTACCCATTAATCTCCGTCCATTAATCATTTACCCATTAATGTCCATCCATTAAACAGTTACCCATAATCTCCATCCATTAAATATTTACCCATTAATCTCCATCCATTAAACATTTACCCATTAATCCCCATCCATTAAACATTTACTCATTAATCCCCATCCATTAAACATTTACCCATTCATCTCCATCCAATAAATATTTACCCATTAATCTACATCCATTAAACATTTACCTATTAATCTCCATCCACTAAACATTTACCCATTAATCTCCATCCATTAAACATTTACCCATTAATCCCCATCCATTAAACATTTACCCATTAATGTCCATCCATTAAACAGTTACCCATAATCTCCATCCATTAAATATTTACCCATTAATCTCCATCCATTAAACATTTACCCATTAATTTCCATCCATTAAACATTTACCCATTAATCTCCATCCATTAAACATTTACCCATTAATCCCCATCCATTAAACATTTACCCATTAATCTCCATCCATTAAACATTTACCCATTAATGCCCATCCATTAAACATTTATCCATTAATCTCCATCCATTAAACATTTACCCATTAATCCCCATCCTTTAAACATTTACCCATTAATCTCCATCCATTAAAAATGTACCCATTAATTCTCATCCATTGAAAATTTACCCATTAATCCCCATCCATTAAACATTTATCCATTAATCTCCATCCATTAAACATTTACCCATTAATCTCCATCCATTAAACATTTACCCATTAAACCCCAAGCACTAAACATTTACCTCTTAATCCCCATCTATGAAACATTTACCCATTAATCTCCGTCCATTAATCATTTACCCATTAATCCCCGTCCATTAAACATTTACCCATTAATCTCCATCGATTAAACATTTACCCATTAATCCCCGTCCATTAAACAGTTACCCATTAATCCCCATCGATTAAACATTTACCCATTAATCCCCATCGATTAAACATTTACCCATTAATCTCCATCCATTAAACATTTACCCATTAATCACCGTCCATTAAACATTTATCCATTAATCCCTATCCATTAAACATTTACCCATTAATCTCCATCCATTAAACATTTACCCATTAATCCCCGTCCATTAAACATTTACCCATTAATCTCCATCCATTAAACATTTACCCATTAATCACCATCCATTAAACATTTACCCATCAATCTCCATCCATTAAACATTTACCCATTAATCCCCATCCATTAAACATTTACCCATTAATCCCCATCCATTAAACATTTTTACCCATTAATTCCCAACCACTCAACATTTACCTATTAATCCCCATCCATGAAATATTTACCCATTAATCTCCATCGATTAAACATTTACCCATTAATCCCCATCCATTAAACATTTACCCATTAATGTCCATCCATTAAACATTTACCCATTGATCCCCATCCATTAAACAGTTACGCATTAATCTCCAACCATTAAATATTTATCCATTAATCTCCATCCATTAAACATTTACCCATTAATCCCCATCCATTAAACATTTACCCATTAATGTCCATCCATTTAACATTTAACCATTAACCTCCAACCATTAAGCATTTACCCATTAATCTCCATCCATTAAACATTTACCCATTAATTCCCATCCATTAAACATTTACCCATTAATCTCCATCCATTAAACATTTACCCATTAATCTCCATCCATTAAACATTTACCCATTAATCTCCATCCATTAAACATTTACCCATTAATCTCCATCCATTAAACATTTACCCATTAATCTCCATCCATTAAACATTTACCCATTAATCTCCATCCATTAAACATTTACCCATTAATCTCCATCCATTAAAAATTTACCCATTAATCCCCATCCATTAAACATTTACCCATTAATCCCCATCCATTAAATATTTACCGATTAATCTCCATCGATTAAACATTTACCCATTAATGTCCATCCATTAAACAGTTACCCATTAATCTCCATCCATTAAATATTTACCCATTAATCCACATCCATTAAACATTTACCCATTAATCTCCATCCATTAAACATTTACCCATTAATCTCCATCCATTAAACATTTACCCATTAATCCCCATCCATTAAACATTTACCCATTAATCTCCATCCATTAAACATTGACCCATTAATCTCCATCCATTAAACATTTACCTATTAATCTCCATCCATTAAACATTTACCCATTAATCCCCATCCATTAAACATTTACCCATTAATCCCCATCCATTAAACATTCACCCATTAATCTCCATCCATGAAACATTTACCCATTAATCCCCATCCATTAACATTTATCGATTAATCTCCATCTATTAAACATTTACCCATTAATGTCCATCCATTAAACAGTTACCCATTCATCTCCATCCATTAAATATTTACCCATTAATCTCCATCCATTAAACATTTACCCATTAATCCCCATCCATTAAACATTTACTCATTAATCCCCATCCATTGAACATTTACCCATTCATCTCCATCCATTAAATATTTACCCATTAATCTCCATCCATTAAACATTTACCCATTAATCTCCATCCACGAAACATTTACCCATTCATCTCCATCCATTAAACATTTACCCATTAATTCCCATCCATTGAACATTTACCCATTAATCCCCATCCATTAAACATTTACCCATTAATTACCATCCATTTAACATTTACCCATTAATCTCCATCCATTAAACATTTACCCATTAATTTCCATCCATTAAACATTTACCCATTAATCTCCATCCATTAAACATTTACCCATTAATCCCCATCCATTAAACATTTACCCATTAATCTCCATCCATTAAACATTTACCCATTAATGCCCATCCATTAAACATTTATCCATTAATCTCCATCCATTAAACATTTACCAATTAATCCCCATCCATTAAACATTTACCCATTAATCTCCATCCATTAAAAAATTACCCATTAATCCCCATCCATTAAACATTTACCCATTAATCTCCATCCATTAAACATTTACCCATTAATCGCCAAGCACTAAACATTTACCTCTTAATCCCCATCTATGAAACATTTACCCATTAATCTCCGTCCATTAAACATTTACCCATTAATCTCCATCCATTAAACATTTACCCATTAATCTCCATCCATTAAACATTTACCCATTAATCTCCATCCATTAAACATTTACCCATTAATCCCCATCCATTAAACATTTACCCATTAATCTCCATCCATTAAACATTTACCCATTAATGCCCATCCATTAAACATTTATCCATTAATCTCCATCCATTAAACATTTACCAATTAATCCCCATCCATTAAACATTTACCCATTAATCTCCATCCATTAAAAATTTACCCATTAATCCCCATCCATTAAACATTTACCCATTAATCTCCATCCATTAAACATTTACCCATTAATCGCCAAGCACTAAACATTTACCTCTTAATCCCCATCTATGAAACATTTACCCATTAATCTCCATCCATTAAACATTTACCCATTAATCTCCATCCATTAAACATTTACCCATTAATCTCCATCCATTAAACATTTACCCATTCATCCCCAACCATTTAACATTTACCCATTAATCTCCATCCATTAAACATTTACCCATTAATTTCCATCCATTAAACATTTACCCATTAATCTCCATCCATTAAACATTTACCCATTAATCCCCAAGCACTAAACATTTACCTCTTAATCCCCATCTATGAAACATTTACCCATTAATCTCCGTCCATTAATCATTTACCCATTAATGTCCATCCATTAAACAGTTACCCATAATCTCCATCCATTAAATATTTACCCATTAATCTCCATCCATTAAACATTTACCCATTAATCCCCATCCATTAAACATTTACTCATTAATCCCCATCTATTAAACATTTACACATTCATCTCCATCCATTAAATATTTACCCATTAATTCCCATCCATTAAACATTTACCCATTAATCCCCATCCATTAAACATTTACCCATTAATCTACATCCATTAAACATTTACCTATTAATCTCCATCCATTAAACATTTACCCATTAATCTCCATCCATTAAACATTTACCCATTAATCCCCATCCATTAAACATTTACCCATTAATGTCCATCCATTAAACAGTTACCCATAATCTCCATCCATTAAATATTTACCCATTAATCTCCATCCATTAAACATTTACCCATTAATCCCCATCCATTAAACATTTACTCATTAATCCCCATCCATTAAACATTTACCCATTAATCTCCATCCAAGAAACATTTACCCATTCATCTCCATCCATTAAATATTTACCCATTAATTCCCATCCATTAAACATTTACCCATTAATCCCCATCCATTAAACATTTACCCATTAATCTACATCCATTAAACATTTACCTATTAATCTCCATCCATTAAACATTTACCCATTAATCCCCATCCATTAAACATTTACCCATTAATCCCCATCCATTAAACATTTACCCATTAATCCCCATCCATAAAACATTTACCCATGAATCTCCATCCATTCAACATTTACCCATTAATCTCAATCCATTAAACATTTACCCATTAATCCCCATCCATTAAACATTTACCCATTAATCTCCATCCATTAAATATTTACCCATTAATCTCCATCCATTAAACATTTACCCATTAATCTCCATCCATTAAACATTTACCCATTAATCTCCATCCATTAAACATTTACCCATTAATTCCCATCCATTAAACATTTACCCATTAATCTCCATCCATTAAACATTTACCCATTAATCCCCATCCATTAAACATTTACCCATTAATCCCCATCCATTAAACATTTACCCATTAATTCACATCCATTAAACATTTACCCATTAATCTCCATCCATTAAACATTTACCCATTAATCTCCATCCATTAAACATTTACCCATTAATCTCCGTCCATTAAACATTTACCTATTAATCTCCATCCATTAAACATTTACCCATTAATCTCCATCCATCAAACATTTACCCATTAATCCCCATCCATTAAACATTTACCCATTAATGTCCATCCATTAAACAGTTACCCATAATCTCCATCCATTAAATATTTACCCATTAATCTCCATCCATTAAACATTTACCCATTAATCCCCATCCATTAAACATTTACTCATTAATCCCCATCCATTAAACATTTACCCATTAATCTCCATCCAAGAAACATTTACCCATTCATCTCCATCCATTAAATATTTACCCATTAATTCCCATCCATTAAACATTTACCCATTAATCCCCATCCATTAAACATTTACCCATTAATCTACATCCATTAAACATTTACCTATTAATCTCCATCCATTAAACATTTACCCATTAATCCCCATCCATTAAACATTTACCCATTAATCCCCATCCATTAAACATTTACCCATTAATCCCCATCCATAAAACATTTACCCATGAATCTCCATCCATTCAACATTTACCCATTAATCTCAATCCATTAAACATTTACCCATTAATCCCCATCCATTAAACATTTACCCATTAATCTCCATCCATTAAATATTTACCCATTAATCTCCATCCATTAAACATTTACCCATTAATCTCCATCCATTAAACATTTACCCATTAATCTCCATCCATTAAACATTTACCCATTAATCTCCATCCATTAAACATTTACCCATTAATCCCCATCCATTAAACATTTACCCATTAATCCCCATCCATTAAACATTTACCCATTAATTCACATCCATTAAACATTTACCCATTAATCTCCATCCATTAAACATTTACCCATTAATCTCCATCCATTAAACATTTACCCATTAATCTCCATCCATTAAACATTTACCCATTAATTCCCATCCATTAAACATTTACCCATTAATCTCCATCCATTAAACATTTACCCATTAATCCCCATCCATTAAACATTTACCCATTAATCCCCATCCATTAAACATTTACCCATTAATTCACATCCATTAAACATTTACCCATTAATCTCCATCCATTAAACATTTACCCATTAATTCCCATCCATTAAACATTTACCCATTAATCCCCATCCATTAAACATTTGCCCATTAATTCCCATCCATTAAACATTTACCCATTAATTCCCATCCATTAAACATTTACCCATTAATCTCCGTCCATTAAACATTTACCCATTAATTCCCATCCATTAAACATTTACCCATTAATCTCCATCCATTAAACATTTACCCATTAATTCCCATCCATTAAACATTTACCCATTAATGTCCATCCATTAAACAGTTACCCATTAATCTACATCCATTAAACATTTACCCATTAATCCCCATCCATAAAACATTTACCCATGAATCTCCATCCATTCAACATTTACCCATTAAACTCAATCCATTAAACATTTACCCATTAATCCCCATCCATTAAACATTTACCCATTAATCTCCATCCATTAAACATTTACCCATTAATCTCCATCCATTAAACATTTACCCATTAATCTCCATCCATTAAACATTTACCCATTAATCTCCATCCATTAAACATTTACCCATTAATTCCCATCCATTAAACATTTACCCATTAATCTCCATCCATTAAACATTTACCCATTAATCCCCATGCATTAAATATTTACCCATTAATCCCCATCCATGAAACATTTACCCATTAATCCCCATCCATTAAACATTTACCCATTAATCCCCATCCATTAAACATTTACCCATTAATAACCATCCAATTAACATTTACCCATTAATCCCCATCCATTAAACATTTACCCATTAATCCCCATGCATTAAACATTTACCCATTAATCCCCATCCATTAAACATTTACCCATTAATCCCCATCCATTAAACATTTACCCATTAATTCACATCCGTTAAACATTTACACATTAATCTCCATCCATTAAACATTTACCCATTAATTCCCGTCCATTAAACATTTACCCATTAATCCCCATCCATTAAACATTTACCCATTAATTCCCATCCATTAAACATTTACCCATTAATTCCCATCCATTAAACATTTACCCATTAATCTCCGTCCATTAAACATTTACCCATTAATTCCCATCCATTAAACATTTACCCATTAATCTCCATCCATTAAACATATTCCCATTAATTCCCATCCATTAAACATTTACCCATTAATTTCCATCCATTAAACATTTACCCATTAATCTCCATCCATTAAAAATTTACCCATTAATCTCCATCCATTAAACATTTACACATTAATCTCCATCCATTAAACATTTACCCATTAATCTCCATCCATTAAACATTTACCCATTAATCTCCATCCATTAAACATTTTCCCATTAATTCCCATCCATTAAACGTTTACCCATTAATCTCCATCCATTAAACATATTCCCATTAATTCCCATCCATTAAACATTTACCCATTATACTCCAACCATTTAACATTTACCCATTAATCTCCATCCATTAAACATTTACACATTAATCTCCATCCATTAAACATTTACCCATTAATCCCCATCCATTAAACATTTACCCATTAATCCCCATCCATTAAACATTTACCCATTAATCCCCATCCATTAAACATTTACCCATTAATCCCCATCCATTAAACATTTACCCATTAATCCCCATCCATTAAACATTTACTCATTAATCTCCATCCATTAAACATTTACCCATGAATCTCCATCCATTAAACATTTACACATTAATCTCCATCCATTAAACATTTACCCATTAATCTCCATCCATTAAACATTTACCCATTAATCTCCATCCATTAAACATTTTCCCATTCATCTCCATCCATTAAACATTTACCCATTAATCTCCATCCATTAAACATTTACCCATTAATCCCCATCCATTAAACATTTACCCATTAATCTCCATCCATTAAACATTTACCGATTAATTCACATCCACAACTGCAGCGATAATGCTTGTCGATAAACAGCGGTGCGGTTAATGAGGTGGTGGATTATGTGCCGGGAACAACATACCAGGAATATCCTGTCACAAGGAACAATGCTGCCACCATCAGGTGTCTCCCAGAAACCTTTCCCGCAGCTTCACTGAAATTCTGAAAAGACTGCAATGGGAATCTGCTCTGTCCCTATGGTCAGTACAAGGCGAGTGATTCAGGCACATCTCCCTTTCTCCCTCACACCTCCACCACCAATCCTGTCCCTCAGCCACTTGTTGGCAGATTCCTACTTCTACAATGTTCATTATCATAGGCAGTCCCTCGGAATCGAGGAAGACTTGCTTCCTCTCTTAAAATGAGTCCTGAGGTGGCTGAACAGTCCAATACGAGAACCACAGTCCCTGTCACAGGTGGGACAGACAGTGGTTGAGAGAAGGGGAGGGTGGGACTGGTTTGCCGCACGCTCCTTCCGCTGCCTGCATTTGGTTTCTGCATGCTCTCGGCGATGAGACTCGAGGTGCTCAGCGCCCTTCTGGATGCACTTCCTCCACTTAGGGCGGTCTTTGGCCCAGGGACTCCCAGGTGTCGGTGGGGATGTTGCACTTTATCAGGGAGGCTTTGAGGGTGGTCCCTGTAACATTTCCTCTGTCCACCTTTGGCTCGTTTGCCGTGAGGGAGTTCCGAGTAGAGCGCTTGCTTTGAGAATCTCGTGTCTGGCATACGGACAATGTGGTCTGCCCAGCGGAGCTGGTCAGCTGATCACTGTTACACACATACAGATCACAGCAAAAAACACGTGTTCCAGTAGTTACCCTAAATGTTAAAATACTTCATTCCAACGGGCGCCTTACAGCAAGGTGCACCTTGCAAACTGGAATAGATCCTGTCAACATGGAGTGAATTGGTGATCTGTGCGTGGGGCACATTGTCTGACCTTTGTGGTGTTGCGCTCACACTGGCAAGTCTTCCAGTAACACCTGTTTCAGAAACTGTTGGAGTGAAATTTCTTAATCTATAACCTTTGTAACTTTTATAATGTGTAGCCAGATCCCCTGTCTTTCTCTGATGAATTATGGGGCAGGGAGAGTGGTCAAGTAAGAAATGTATACTTTCGCAGAAGGCATGGGTCGTCTCCAAAGTCCGGTAACCCTGAGTCATGGAGATAGGGGAAGTAAGACAATGGCCGGTTGGAAAGGCAAACAGATGTATATCGCTTGTACAGGAAGATAGTTCCTTGTTTTTCTGCTGATGCGAGGAAAATAACCCCACTTGTGTGTGCGTATGCTAGTTAACCTTTGACTTCCCACAATGTAAAGATAGATTGTCATAGCCGTACCATATCGGGTAAGACGTTACAAAAATATTAGATAATTGGACAATGGTGTAAGGGGGCGGAACCGCCCCCAAAGGTATAATTGGAAACTTGGCTCGGAGAGAAGGTGTGGTGAAGCTGTGGAGGTTCCCCACTTCTCCCAGAGTGCTCTGTACGAATAAACTGTGACGTTTCCCTCACTGTTCTCGGACTCGGTGCGGAATTTATTTCCCTTACAGAAACCATCACATCAATCACAGAACTATCCTAAAACTCATCGATCTACTCCGTCTATTTGCTAATGATGTGGTGCCTCATCAAACAGCCTTTATCACAGTCGCAGTAACTCTGTGAGGCTGATGGTCACTGGTTGAGCTTACCCATGTATTAATACAATGCCTTGTCTATTTTATTCACAGTGATGTCATGGGCTCAAGTTCGAAGGCTCAGTAGAATTTCAACCAGATCAAGATGAGCGTTCCCACAGTTTGATGTCTGTTTGCTGTTGAGGTAAAATGCAAGAAGCAGCTTCTGTCTTGTGTAGTATTGGAAATACAGGCGCATGGATTGCAGTCACCTGAATCTGAAACAGTGTACAACACATGAACACCAGTGTCCATATTGGTTCATTATTGGGATGTGGGTCACGCTGGAAATGTTGACATTTATTACCTGTCCCTAGTTGCCCGTGAGATGGTGGTGAAACACAGAAACATAGAAAATAGGATCAGTAGTAGGCCATTCGGCCCTTCGGGCCTGCACCACCATTCAATATGATCATGGCTGATCCTCTATCTCAACACCATATTCCTGCTTTCTCTCCATACCCCTTGATGTCTTTTGTTTCTCGAAATCTATCTATCTCCCTCTTAAATATATTCAGTGACTTGGCCCCCACAGCCTTCTGTGGTAGAGAATTCCACAGGTTCACCACCCTCTGAGTGAGAACATTTCTCCTCATCTCGGTCCTAAATTTCCTGCCCCGTATCCTGAGACTGTGACCCCTTGTTCTAGACTTCCCAGCCCCGGGGAAACATCCTCCCCACATCCAGTCTGTCCAACCCCGTCAGAATTTTATACCTTTCAATGAGATTCCCTCTCATTCTTCTAAACTCCAGTGAATACAGGCCCAGTCGACCCAATCTCTCCTCATACGACAGTCCTGCCATCCCAGGAATCAGTCTGGTGAACCTTCGCTGCACTCCCTCTGTGGCAACTATATCCTTCCTTAGGTAAGGAGACCAAAACTGCACACAATACTCCAGGTGTGGTCTCACCAAGGCCCTGTATAACTGGAGTAAGACCTCCTTGCTCCTGTACTCAAATCCTCTTGCAAAGAAGGCCAACATACCATTTGCCATCCCAGGAATCAGTCTGGTGAACCTTTGCTGCATTCCCTCTGTGAACCACAGCAGTCAATGTGGTGAAGGTGCTCCCAAATGCTGTTAGGTAATAATTTCCAGGATAAAGACGGAATAGTAAGATATGCCCAGGTCAGGGTGATGTGTGACTGGGAGGGGAACGTGGAGGGAATGGAACTCCTGCTGCCCTTGTCCTTCTAGCTGGTAGAGGTCGCGGGTTTGGGAGGTGCTGCTGAAGAAGCCTTGGTGAGTTGCTGCAGTGCATCTTGTAGATGGTACACACTGCAGCCAGGGGGCGCCGGTGGTGGAGGGAGTGAGTGTTGAAGGTGGTGGGTAGCGTGTCGATCAAGCGGGCTGCTTTGTCCTGGATGGTGTTGAATTCCTTGGGAATGAAATTCCCACCCTCGGGTTAGCACCTCGGAGGGCACTAACGGTGCAAAAGTGTTTTTGCCTGGGGGGGTGGGGGGTGGTACCATCTCCTGCGAAATTGCACGGGCGTTAGCGGAGGTGCAAATCCCGTCACCTTGCGCCCTGCTGTAGCAACCCAGGCCCGCTACACCGGTGATCACCGCTGTGTACCACGACACCTTTTAGTCCCACGGTGCCGGAAATTGGCCAGTGACCCGTGAGGCTGAGTGAAGAAATTCCTCCTCATCTCAGTCTTAAATGGCCGGCCCCTTATCCTGAGACTGTGACCCCTGGTTCTAGACACTCCTGCCTGGGGGAAACATCCTCTCAGCATCTACCCTGTCAATCCCCCTCAGAATCTTGTATGTTTCAATGAATCACCGCTTATCCTTCTAAACTCCAGAGTCTAGGCCCATTCTACACAATCTCTCATTGTAAGACAGCCCTCTCATCCCAGGAATTAGTTTAGTGAACCTCCGTTGTACCACCTCCCAGGCAAGTATATCCTTCCTTAGATAAGGAGACCCAAACTGTGCACAGTACTCCAGGTGTGGTCTCACCAGGGCCCTGTACAATTGTAGCAAGACTTCCTTACTCTTATACTCCATCCCCCTTGTAATAAAGATCAGGACCTATAATGTCAGGTCCCTCAGTGAAACACCTGTGAACTCATCTTATTTTGGTGTGGAAGTGGGTGACCCTAGACATGAGGGGCTGACTAATACTACGAAAGGACAACATGTCATTTGCCTTCCTTACCGCTTGCTGTACCTGCACGCTAGCTTTCTGTGTTCCTTGCACAAGGACACCCAAATCTCCTGAACACCAACACTTAAAAGTTTCTCACCATTTAATAAATATTCTATTTTTCTATTCTTCCTACCAAAGTGAATAACTTCACATTTCCCCACATTATACTCCATCTGCCACCTCACTACCCACTCACTCAGTCTATCTATATCCCTTTGCAGACACTTTGTGTTCTCCTCACAGCTTACTGCCCACCTATCTTTGTATCATCAGCAAACTTAGATACATTACACTCAGTCCCTTTATCTAGCTCATTAATATAGGTTGTAAATAGCTGAGGCCCCAGCACTGATCCCTGCGGCACCCCACTAGTTACAGCCTGCCAACCTGAAAATGACCCGTTTAGTCTGCTCAAAGTGTTTGAACTTTGGAAGCAGTGCAAGTAATGAGGAAGTGAGATAAAGGTGGGATTGAGTTGAATGCATTGTACTGATACCTGTTAACAATCTGTGCTGGATTTGTGAATATTCCGTAACATCAACGGCTTGAGACGTGTTGATTTACAAACCTCTTTCTTCAACAGGAGCCTTGATACCAGGGAGGACCCATCCGACACGTTTGTATGTGTATCCGCTTTCTCGCCCGTCTTTTATTGGGATTGTGGAGATTCTGAGCATCACCTATAGAGGGAGACGTTCACATACTTAGGCTAGTATAATCTGAAGATAATAAAATACTCACGTCTTCAGATTGTTTACTGATATCGTTTTATTATCGCACAAAGGGCTGAGGCCTGGATCATTCTGCTGGCAATTAAGTGGGAGCAGAGTGCCCCAAACAGTGTGTGAGCAGACCACACACCTCCCACCACAGCTCACACATTGGATCAGGAAGCATTATCAATGTCCTCTCCACCACTGGTTCTAGGGAACGGGCTGATTTAACAGAGAACTGACCAACGAGTAAACATGGCCTACGAGAAGATTCATTTCCTATCCCTGTAAGGGGGAACGATCAAGAATGGGAAAAGGCCATTCAGCCCATGAAACCCATGACATTCTCAGCTTAGATCCATGGAAAGCTTGCCTTATTCATTGAATTCACCCACTGGTGTCCATGGGACAGGACCACAGGCATTGATACATAGAAGGAAACCCACCATTCCACCCATCCAGTCAGGGTTTACCCTCCACACAAGCAAATAGTCCTTTTCTCAGCCCCACTTAACTCTCAAACTACAAGACAGAGCAATTGCAAAAATGAACCAAACAAATGTATCTTTGCGACAACTAGCCTATGAAGAGAGTGCACACCAGTGTGGTTTTATGAAAGGGAAATCGTGTTTGACAAATTTATTCGAGTTTTGTGAGGATATAGCGAGCAGGGTAGATAAAGGGGAACCAATGGATGTAGTATATTTGGATTTCCAAAAGGCATTCGATAACGGTGCCACGTAAAAGGTTATTACACAAGATAAGGGCTCATGGGATTGGAGGTAATGTATTAGCATGGATAGAGGATTGGTTAATGGACAGAAGACAGAGAGTAGGAATAAACGGGTCTTTTTCAGGTTGGCAGGCTGTAACTAGTGGGGTGTCGCAGGGATCAGTGCTGGGGCCTCAGCTATTTACAACCTATATTAATGACCTAGACAAAGGGACCGAGTGTAATGTATCCACGTTTGCTGATGATACAAAGATAGGTGGGCAGTAAGCTGTGAGGAGAACACAAAGTGTCTGCAAAGGGATATAGATAGACTGAGTGAGTGTGCAGTAAGGTGGCAGATGGAGTATAATTCAGGTAAATGTGAGGTTATTCACATTGGTAGGTAGTATAGAAAAACAATATTTTTTAAATGGTGAGAAACATTTAAGTGTTGGTGTTCAGGAGATTTGGGTGTCCTTGTGCAAGGAACACGGAAAGATAGTATGCAGGTACAGTAAGCAATAAGGGAGGCAAATGGCATGTTGGACTTTATTACAAGGGGGTTGGAGTATAAGAGTAAGGAAGTCTTGCTACAATTGTACAGGGCCCTGGTGAGACCACACCTGGAGTACTGTGCACAGTTTGGATCTCCTTATCTAAGGAAGGATATACTTGCCTGGGAGGTGGTACAATGGAGGTTCACGAAACTGATTCCTGGGATGAGAGGGCTGTCTTACAATGAGAGATTGTGTAGAATGGGCCTAGACTCTGGAGTTTAGAAGGATAAGCGGTGATTCATTGAAACATACAAGATTCTGAGGGGGATTGACAGGGTAGATGCTGAGAGGATGTTTCCCCCAGGCAGGAGTGTCTAGAACCAGGGGTCACAGTCTCAGGACAAGGGGCCGACCATTGAGGACTGAGAGGAGGAGAAACTTCTTCACTCAGAGAGTTGTGAATCTTTGGAATTCTCTGCCCCAGAGGGCTGTAGAGGCTGAGTCTCTGAATATATTCAAGACCGAGAGAGATATAGTTTTTTGGAGTCTAGGGGAATCACGGGTTATGGGGATTGGGTGGGAAAGTGGAGTTGAGGTCAATGATCAGCCATGATCTTGTTGAATGGCGAAGCAGGCTCGAGGGCCCGTAGGGCCTACCCCTGCTCCTAATCCTTATGTTCTTATTACAAAAAGCATGACTCGGGATCCTCGAGCAGTGAATGGGATCAATCTGCAGGAAAATGTGGCTCATCTTGCTTTCAGTTCGCAGGAGCTCCCTCAACGTGGAGGAAATTGAGCCTCGGGATCTCGGTCACAATGTTCCCAGCATTTTGCCGTGTGGACGGGCAAACAGCAGCTTTTTACAATAAAAGGGCTTTTCTGAAAATGAGTTATATTGAACATGAAGGGACTTGCAATGACACTGGGGTTATCAGTGTAAAACTACATCGCACACTTGTCGGAATTACTCTGCGATTTCAGCCGAAACTGCAGCCTCTTTCAAATAAATGCATTTGCATCTCTGCAAAATCAATGGAGAGAGGGACATATTGTGTTCCAGGGCCACAGCGACATTTCAAGCATGCTGTCACCAAGCTCATGGTCTACAGGGCTGTAGTGATACCCGCCCTCCTGTATGGCTCAGAGACATGGACCATGTATAGTAGACACCTCAAGTCGCTGGAGAAATACCACCAACGCTGTCTCCGCAAGATCCTATAAATCCCCTGGGAGGACAGACGCACCAACGTTAGCGTCCTCGACCAGGCCAACATCCCCAGCATTGAAGCACTGACCACACTCGACCAGCTCCGCTGGGCAGGCCACATTGTTCACATGTCAGACACGAGACTCCCAAAGTAAGCGCTCTACTCTGAACTCCTTCACGGCAAACGAGCCAAAGGTGGGCAGAGGAAACGTTACAGGGACACCCTCAAAGCCTCCCTGATAAAGTGCAACATCCCCACCGACACCTGGGAGTCCCTGGCCAAAGACCACCCTAAGTGGAGGAAATGCATCCGGGAGGGCGCTGAGCACCTCGAGTCTCGTCGCCGAGAGCATGCAGAAACCAAGCGCAGGCAGCGGAAGGAGCGTGCGGCAAACCAGTCCCACCCTCCCCTTCCCTCAACCACTGTGTGTCCCACCTGTGACAGGGACTGTGGCTCTCGTATTGGGCTGTTCAGTCACCTAAGGACTCATGCTTAGAGCGGAAGCAAGTCTTCCTCGATTCCGAGGGACTGCCTATGCTGATGATGTCATTTCAAAGCATAATTGAGTTGAGGGAGAAAAAGTTACATTTGTTTTGTGTGACTGAGAGTTAAGTGCTACATTTCTGATGTACTAATAGACTAGAGGATGACTTGCTCCCACACTAACACCACTTCTCAGGTAACTGATGAGACCAACGCGGGACCTACAGTCTCTGTCACAGGTGGGGGAGATGGTGGTTGGAGGGACGGGTGGGTGGGGAGCCTGGGTCATCGTACACTCCTTCCGTTGTCTGTGCTTGCCTTCCGCGTGCTCCCGGCGGAGAGACTCGAGGCGTTCAGCGCCTTCCCAGATGCTCCTCCACTTTGAGCGGTTGTGGGCCAAGTCATTCCCAAGAGTCGGTGGGGATGTTGCATTTTGTCAAGGAGGCTTTGAGGGTGTGCTTGAAGCGTGTTCTCTGCCCTCCCGAGGCTCGCCTGCCATGACACAGCCACAGCTGACACAGGCAGACAGAATAACATCATCAGACATCTTATATTGAGCTGGATACAGAACTGGCTGGCAGGACGCAGGCAAAGAGCAGTTATCGATGGATTTAGATCTGGAGACCGGTCACCAATGGGATCAGTGTTGGGACTGTTGCGTTTTACTATTTTTATGAATGATCTGGATTCAGGGGTTGGCGGCACAATTGACACATTTGCCGATGATACCACGATCTGTGCGAGTGCTCGAACTGTAGAAGAGGCTGGTCTGATTCAGGAGGCTCTTAATGTGTTGAGAGACTGGGCTCAAGACTGGAAACTGATGTATCACTTCGATAAGTGCAGTGTTATGCATGTGGGCAGGGCAAATGCTCAACATTCATACACCGTCCAGGAAAAGGCATTAAAGACGGTGGATGGAGTGTATGAATAAAGAGTCTGACCAGATACTGTGAGCTCAAAATAAAGTATGACCTTAGTCTTTTATTGCAGGTCTCCAGAGTGTTCTCCAACCTGTGAGGCCTCCTTAAGTACAGGTGCTCCCAAAGGATTGTGGGATCCCTTGGGACTCCAGGGGATGAGCCCTCTGGTGGGCAATCAAGGTATTTACAGGTTTACATACATAACAACACTCCCCCCACCACGCAAAAGTCAATAGTGTAACTATTTACAATGCAATTCGATCTGGGGCCTTCTTTTCCCTGGTGGATCGTCTCGGTGCAAATGCTGGTTTTGGTGAGTCGTTTGTTGGGCCCTCGCTGGGCTGCTGTGCAGCTGGCCTTGCTGGGCTGCTGGGGGTGGTGAGTCCTGCTGGTGAAGGGATCTGCTTCGTGGCTAACTGCTGTGTCAGTTGCCACTTGTGTGTGTGTTGGGGAGGTCAAAAAAGCGAGGGTCTAATGTGGGTTGCTCTGGATAGTCCGTGAATCTGAGTCGAGAGCAGCGTGAGGAGGTGCGTGGAGAGGCCGACAAAAGGCCGTGAGGTCGGGCAGTGCGTCGCTGAGTCGGGAGCAGCGTCGGAGGTACGTGGAGAGGCGTGGCTTGTGCAGCTACAGGAGGAAGGCAAAAAAGAAGCAGAAAGAAACAGAAAGGTGACGTCACAGCCAAGGGGTAAGTGATTGGCTGGTGATTGGTGAGTAGTTTTTCTTTTTTCTCTTCTATAACAGTGAGTAAACTTTAGCATTGTTACTACCAATTTAAGTGCATCTAAGGGTTAAGTCATGGCAGGAGAGCTCGGTCACGTGATATGCTCCTCCTGTACCATGTGGGAACTCAGGAACAACTCCGGTGTCCCTGGGGACTACGTGTGTGGGAAGTGTATCCGCCTCCAGCTCCTGACGGTCCGCGTTGCGGAATTGGAGCTGAGGGTGGATTCACTCTGGAGCATCCACGGTGCTGAGAATGACGTGAGTAGCACGTGTAGTGAGTTGGTCTTACCGCAGGGAAAGGGTCCACAGCCAGATAGGGAATGGAAGACCAGCAGGAAGAGCAGTGCAAGGAAGGTAGTGCAGGGGTCCCCTGCGGCCATCCCCCTGCAAAACAGACACACTGCTTTGGGTACTGTTGAGGGGGATGACTCACCAGGGGAGGGCAGCAGCAGCCAAGTTCATGGCACCGTGGCTGGCTCTGCTGCACAGGAGGGCAGGAAAAAGAGTGGGAGAGCGATAGTGATAGGGGATTCAATGGTGAGGGGAATAGATAGTCGTTTCTGCGGCCACAACCGAGACTCCAGGATGGTGTGTTGTCTCCCTGGTGCAAGGGTCAAGGATGTCTCGGAGTGGGTGCAGGACATTCTGAAAAGGGAGGGTGAACAGCCAGTTGTCGTGGTGCACATTGGTACCAACGATATAGGTAAAAAAATGGATGAGGTCCTACGAGACGAATTTAAGGAGCTAGGAGCTAAATTAAAAAGTAGGACCTCAAAAGTAGTAATCTCGGGATTGCTACCAGTGCCACATGGTAGTCAGAGTAGGAATCGCAGGATAGCTCAGATGAATACGTGGCTTGAGCAGTGGTGCAGCAGGGAGGGATTCAAATTCCTGGGGCATTGGAACCGATTCTGGGGGAGGTGGGACCAGTACAAACCGGACGGTCTGCACCTGGGCAGGACTGGAACCAATGTCCTAGGGGGAGTGTTTGCTAGTGCTGTTGGGGAGGAGTTAAACTAATATGGCAGGGGGATGGGAACCAATGCAGGGAGACAGAGGGAAACAAAATGGAGACAAAAGCAAAAGACAGAAAGGAGATGAGTAAAAGCGCAGGGCAGAGAAACCCAAGGCAAAGAACAAAAAGGGCCACTGAATATAAATGGTCTGCAGGAGGGGTCAAAACTAAAAATCATGGTTTAAAAACGAGTATTAAAACACTGTACCTAAACGCACGCAGCATTCGAAATAAAGTAAATGAGTTGACGGCACAAATCATTACAAATGGGTATGATTTGGTGGCCATTACAGAAACGTGGTTGCAGGGTGGCCAAGACTGGGAATTAAACATACAGGGGTATCTGACGATTCGGAAAGATAGACAAGAAGGGAAAGGAGGTGGGGTAGCTCTGTTAATAAAGGATGATATCAGGGCAGTTGTGAGAGATGATATTGGCTCTAATGAACAAAATGTTGAATCATTGTGAGTGGAGATTCGAGATAGTAAGGGGAAAAAGTCACTGGTGGGCGTAGTTTATAGGCCCCCAAATAATAACTTCACGGTGGGGCGGGCAATAATCAGGGGAATAATGGAGGCATGTGAAAAAGGAACGGCAGTAATCATGGGGGATTTTAACCGACATATCGATTGGTCAAATCAAATCGCACGGGGTAGCCCGGAGGAGGAATTCATAGAATGCATACGGGATTGTTTCTTAGAACAGTATGTTACAGAACCTACAAGGGAGCAAGCTATCTTAGATCTGGTCCTGTGTAATGAGACAGGAATAATAAACGATCTCCTAGTGAAAGATCCTCTAGGAATGAGTGATCACAGTATGGTTGAATTTGTAATACAGATTGAGGGTGAGGAAGTAGTGTCTCAAACGAGCATACTATGCTTAAACAAAGGGGACTACAGTGGGATGAGGGCAGAGTTGGCTGAAGTAGACTGGAAACACAGACTAAACGGTGGCACAATTGAGGAACAGTGGAGGACTTTTAAGGAGCTCTTTCATAGTACTCAACAAAAATATATTCCAGTGAAAAAGAAGGGCGGTAAGAGAAGGGATAACCAGCTGTGGATAACCAAGGAAATAAAGGAGAGTATCAAATTAAAAACCAATGCGTATAAGGTGGCCAAGGTTAGTGGGAAAATAGAAGATTGGGAAAATTTTAAACAACAGCAAAGAATGACTAAGAAAGCAATAAAGAAAGGAAAGATAGATACGAAGGTAAACTTGCGCAAAACATAAAAACAGATAGTAAATGTGGTGTATGTGTGATTTTGGGGCACACCTTGACGAGGCTTTGCGGGACGTTTTCATTATGGGGATTGGCCACAAGGGCCTCCTTCACAAGCTGCTGGCCACGGAACCCACAGTCACCCTGACAAAGGCCATCGCCATCAGCCGGGCATATCTGACCTCGACTTGCAGCACCAAGCAAATGATCCACACAGTGTCGAACCCGGCAGGCACTGTCCACAGGATAGCGCCCACCACGGACAAAACTGCAGAACGTGGCTCTGCCCGAGGCAGAGAGCACGGACCTCGGGGTCCTGGAACTCAGAGTCCGCCGAGGGGGGCCAATCAAGCAGCACCATGCTGGCGCTGTGGGGGAAGCCATGGGGCTCACCGGTGCAGGTTTGCGGAGTACACGTGCAATACCTGCCACGTTAAAGGCCACCTTCAGCGTATGTGTAAAAGAAATCGGACTCACCATGTGGCTGAGGAGATGGGGGATGATCCACTGTTCAGCGAGGAGCAGGTAGAAGAAGATGAGGTGCTTGGACTGTCCACGTGCACCGACGGTTCGCCCCCAGTGATAAGTGAAGTAAAAATCAACGGAGTCCCTGTGAGTATGGAAGTGGACACGGGATCGGGTCCGTCGTTGATGAGTCGGAGAACTTTTGATAAACTGTGGATTAACCCAGCTGTACGACCCGAGCTGGTCCCGGTCACGGCGAAGCTGTGTACCTACACCAGGAAACTGATACCTGTTCTCGGCAGAGCGATGGTGCAGGTATCCCACGGGGACGAGACGCACGGTTTACCTCTGTGGGTCGTTGCAGGCGATGGGCCGACGCTCCTCGGCCGGAGGTGGATGGGGACGGTCCGTGGGAGCTGGGGAGACTTCATCACTCCACAGGCTGCTGCTCCCCGGGGTGCTGCCGTGCCCCGGGTCCCCAGAGAGCAGCGCCGACCGAGCTGGAGCTGCAGCCTCAATCCCCCCACAGGCAAGTCCCAGGCCCGGGCCTTACACAGAGACCCTGCAGCCTCAATCCACCCACAGGCAAGTCCCAGGCCCGGGCCTTACACAGAGACCCTGCAGCCTCAATCCACCCACAGGCAAGTCCCAGGCCCGGGCCTTACACAGAGACCCTGCAGCCTCAATCCACCCACAGGCAAGTCCCAGGCCCAGGCCTCACACACAGACCCTGCAGGCCCAGCCCCCACAGGCAAGCCCCAGGCCCAGCCCTGCTCAGAGGGGCCTAGTGGGGGGGGGGCGGTGAGCCGGCGCGGCGCTGCGGGAGGGGTGCTGAGGGATCCAGGGGCTGGTGGTTCGGAAGGGCCCCCCAGAGGAGCTGGTCGCGTCGGTCGGTGGCCCTGGCCGTCGCGGGGGAGGGGAGCGGAGGCTGCGGCGGCGGAGGGCATCCGGAGCGGCGGAGCATCAAAGATGGCGGCGCCCAAGGAACAGCCTCGTGGAATCCTCCTGCATCAAAGATGGTGCCTTAAAGAGGAAATGCAGTCTTAAAAGGGCCTTACAAAGAGGTGGTCCCCACAAAGGACTTCTGTTTGGCAGAGCAAGTCTAAAATGAGCTATGTTAATATGAGATAGTGAATTTATAATAAGAATTACTTTTTTTATGCTGAATGGCCACTGTATTTGTGTAAAATAATGGATGAAGTACAATTAGTGATAACGGCTAACAAGGAAATCAAGGTTCCGCTACCTGTCAATAACCAGTTAATGTACCAGATAATATGTACCATACTAACGCACTGTCTCTGTCCACCTGCCTTCCGCTGGACAAGTGTGATGTTATGTAATGATGTGTGTATCGTCCCAGTACCTTAAATGTTCTGTAAGTACTATGCCCCACCACAGAGGGCGCTGCGGTGGGAAACCCTGGTAGCACCTGTAATAAGGACTATATAAGGCTGACCACCACACCTGGGAGGCACTCTGGAGCTGAACAATAAAGGACGAAGGTCACAGCAGTTAGACTTACACCAGACTGTGTGGAGTCAGTGATTTGTGTGCTACATACACCAACGACAGTGCGGCACTCCCTCAGCACTGACCCTCAGACAGTGAGGTACTCTCTCAGCATTGCCCCTCCAACAGTGCGGCACTCCCTCAATACTGACCCACCGACTGTGCGGCACTCCCTCAGTACCGCCCCTCCGACAGTGCGGCACTCCCTCAGCACTGCCCCTCCGACAGTGCGGCGCTCCCTCAGTACTGCCCCTCCGACAGTGCGGCGCTCCCTCAGTACTGCCCCTCCGACAGTGCGGGCGCTCCCTCAGTACTGCCCCTCCGACAGTGCGGCACTCCCTCAGTACTGACCCTCCGACAGTGTGGCACTCCCTCAGTACTGTCCCTCCGACAGTGCAGCACTCCCTCAGTACTGACCCTCCGACAGTGTGGCACTCCCTCAGTACTGCCCCTCCGACAGTGTGGCACTCCCTCAGTACTGCCCCTGGACTCTGGACTTCCCCAACATCGAAAACATTCTTCCTGCATCTAAACTGTCCAATCCCGTCAGAATTTTATGTGATCTATGTGATTTAAGTTTCTATGAGATCCCCTCTCATTCTTCTAAACTCCAGTGAATACAGGCCCAGTCGATCCAGTCTCTCCTCATGTCAGTCCTGCCATCCCGGGAATCAGTCTGGTGAACCTTCGCTGCACTCCCTCAATACCAAGAACGTCCTTCCTCAGATTAGGAGACCAAAACTGAACACAATATTCCAGGTGAGGCCTCACCAAGGCCCTGTACAACTGCAGTAAGACCTCCCTGCTCCTGTACTCAAATCCTCTCGCTATGAAGGCCAACATACCATTTGCCTTCTTCACCGCCTGCTGTACCTGCATGCCAACTTTCAATGACTGATGAACCATGTTTTAGAATGGTTTAGAGAAGCTTCCTTGCTTTTGCTCTCTATGGGGCTGGAATTGCTCGACCTTTCCACCCAAAACAGGCCGCGTGCAGCCCGTTCCCAGTGTTTCTAACCCCCACGGTGAGCTCTTCGCAACATTCCGCTCCTTAGAGTTTTTTTTCATGTGATCCGGAAATTTCTCTTAATGGGGACGGTGTGTACACGAGGGAGATACACCGGGTGTGTACATGGAGGGGTGAGTACACGCGGGGAGATACAGGAGTTGTGTACACGAGGGGAGATACAGGGGGTGAGTAAATGTGGGGAGATACAGGGGGTGTGTATACGAGGGGGTGATACAGAGGGTGAGTACACGAGGGAGATACACCGGGTGTGTACATGGAGGAGTGAGTACACGCGGGGAGATACAGGGGTTATGTACACGAGGGGAGATACAGGGGGTGTGTACACGGGGTGTGAGTACACGCGGGGCAATACAGGGGGCGTGTACACGAGGTAGATACAGGGGGTGAGTACACAGGGGGGGTGTCTACACGCGGGGAGATACAGGGGGTGTGTACACGGGAGGGGCGAGTACACGCGGGGAGATACAGGGGGTGAGTACACGAGGGGAGATACAGGGGGTGTGTACACGGGGGGGTGAGTACACGCGAGGAGATACAGGGGGTGAGTACACGAGGGAGATACAGGGGGTGAGTACACGAGGGAGATACAGGGGGTGTGTACACGGGGGGGTGAGTACATGCGGGGAGATACAGGGGGTGAGTACACGAGGGAGATACAGGGGGTGTGTGCACGGGGGGGTGAGTACACGAGGGGAGATACAGGGGGTGAGTACACGAGGGAGATACAGGGGGTGTGTACACGGGGGAGTGAGTACATAAGGGAAGATACAGGGGGTGAGTACACGAGGGAGATAGAAGGGGTGAGTACACGGGGTGTGTACACGGGGGGAACAGATTCAGGGGGTGAGTACACAAGGGGAGATACAGGGGGTGAGTACACGAGGGGGTGAGTACACGGGGGACGGATACAAGGGTTAGTACACAAGGGGAGATACAAGGGGTGTGTACACGGGGGGGGGTGCGGTACAGGGATGTGTACACGAGAGGAGTAACAGGGGGTGTGTACATGAGGGGAGATACAGGGGGTGAGTACACGGAGGGAGATACGTGGGTGTGTACACGGGGGGGGGTGGACACAGGGAGTGAGTACACGAGGGAGATACAGGGGCGGGAGTATACGAGGGGCGGATACAGGTGCGGGAGTACACGAGGGGAGATACAGGGGGTGTGTTCATGAGGGGGAGATACACGGGGTGACTAGACGGGGGAGATACAAGGCGTGTGTACACAAGGGACGGATACAGGGCGTAAGTAAACGAGCAAGGGATACAGGGGGTGAGTACACGAGGGGAGATACAGGGTGTGAGTACACGGGGGGCAGATACAAGGGGTGAATACATGGGGGGGCGGATATCGGGGGTGTATACACGAGAGGGTGAGTACACGGGGTGGGCGGATACAGGGGGTGAGTACACGAGGGGAGATACAGGGGGTTGTACACGAGGGGGAGATTCACAGGGTGAGTACACGAGGGGGAGATACACGGGGTGAGTACACGAGGGGAAGATACACGGGGTGAGTACACGAGGGGGAGATTCACAGGGTGAGTACACGAGGGGGAGATACACGGGGTGAGTACACGAGGGGGAGATACACGGGGTGAGTACACGAGGGGGAGATACACGGGGTGAGTACACGAGGGGGAGATACAGAGGGTGAGTACACGAGGGGAGATACAGGGGGTGTGTACATGGGGGGTGGATATAGGGGGTGAGTACACGAGAGGAGGGGATATGGAGGGTGTGAACACGGGGGGCGGATACAGGGGGTGAGTACACTCGAGGGGCGGAAGTTGAGGGGGAGGAGGGGTGCGGAGTGAATTCCACAGGTTCACCACTCTCTGGGTGAAGAAGTTTCTCCTCATCTCGGTCCTAAATGGCTTACCCCTTATCCTTAGACTGTGACCCCTGGTTCTGGACTTCCCCAACATTGGGAACATTCTTCCCGCATCTAACCTGTCCAGTCCCGTCAGAATTTTATATGTTTCCATGAGATCCCCTCTCATTCTTCTAAATTCCAGTGAATTCAGGCCTAGTCGATCCAATCTCTCCTCATATGTCAGTCCTGCCATCCCGGGAATCAGTCTGGTGAACCTTCGCTGCACTCCCTCAATAGCAAGAATGTCCTTCCTCAGATTAGGAGACCAAAACTGAACACAATATTCCAGGTGAGGCCTCACCAAGGCCCTGTACAACTGCAGTAAGACCTCCCTGCTCCTATACTCAAATCCTCTCGCTATGAAGGCCAACATACCATTTGCCTTCTTCACCGCCTGCTGTACCTGCATGCCAACCTTCAATGACTGATGTACCATGACACCCAGGTCTCGTTGCACCTCCCCTTTTCCTAATCTGTCACCATTCAGATAATAATCTGCCTTCCTGTTTTTGCCCCCTAAGTGGAAACCTCACATTTATCCACATTATACTGCATCTGCCATGTATTTGCCCACTCACCTAACCTGTCCAAGTCACCCTGCAGCCTCTTAGCATCCTCCTCACAGCTCACATCGCCACCCAGTTTAGTGTCATCTGCAAACTTGGAGATATTACACTCAATTCCTTCATCTAAATCACTAATGTATATTGTAAATTGTGAATTCAGTGCTCGGCTCGAAGTTTGCGTTTGTGACCCGTTGAGCTACGGCTGAATTTGGAAATCCAACTGGGCGGTTGGTTGGGATTTCGATGGCTTGACGTCGCAGCTCACTCAGGATTGCATTGTCACATTCAGGCAGATAATTGCTTCATTTTTCTCCCCACAAATCCCATTCCACTCCGCTGAGCTGAGCGGGGCTGGGAGATACTCAGAGTTAGAAGCGTTAATCCTTTTAATGATCACACACATTGCCAATTGCCCTCAGCACATTGCAGCACACACCAACTCACTGATTGAAACTATTTCTGCCCATTTCCCCATTCCAGCTTCCAATCACCCAAAGGCTGTCTGTTCTGGTACCAACTCTCCCACCTCTGGCAACAGTCTCTTGTTATTTACACTCACATAAACACTTCATGATTTTCAGGACCTTGATCATCTCTCCTCTTTCGAACCATCTGCGATGAATTTATGCCCGAGTCCAGGTCATTAATATGTTTCAAAAACCGCGATGGTCCCCAGACCGCCCCTCCAGTCTGAACAACAATGTTTCACCACATCTCTCAGCTTTCTGTCCAACAGACAATCTTCTATCCATTCTCATAGTGCCTCGAGAACCCCACCGGCTTTCATTTGTGCCGACAACTATCTTATGTGGAACCTTATCAATAGTGTCTACACATTAACCTCTGAACCCTCTCCGTTACTTCATCAAAGAACACGATCAAGTTAATCAAACTCAATTCGCCTTTAACCAATCCGTGCAGCCCCTCCGACAGTTCAGTGCTCCCTCAGTAATGCCCCTCCGACAGTGCAGCACTCCCTCAGTACAGCCCCTCCGACAGTGCAGCACTCCCTCAGTACTGCCCCTCCGACAGTGCAGCACTCCCTCAGTACTGTCCCTCCGACAGTGCAGCACTCCCTCAGTACTGCCCCTCCGACAGTGCGGCACTCCCTCAGTACTGCCCCTCCGACAGTGCGGCACTCCCTCAGTACTGCCCCTCCGACAGTGCGGCACTCCCTCAGTACTGCCCCTCCGACAGTGCGGCACTCCCTCAGTACTGCCCCTCCGACAGTTCAGTGCTCCCTCAGTACTGTCCCTCAGACAGTGCAGCACTCCCTCAGTACTGCCCCTCCGACAGTGTGGCACTCCCTCAGTACTGCCCCTCCGACAGTGCGGCACTCCCTCAGTACTCACCCTCGAACACTGCAGCGCTCCCTCAGTACTGCCCCTCCAACAGTGCGGCACTCCCTCAGTACTGCCCCTCCGACAGTGTGGCACTCCCTCAGTACTGCCCCTCCGACAGTGCAGCACTCCGTCAGTACTGCCCCTCCGACAGTGCGGCACTCCCTCAGTACTGCCCCTCCGACAGTGCGGCACTCCCTCAGTACTGCCCCTCCGACAGTGCGGCACTCCCTCAGTACTGCCCCTCCAACAGTGCGGCACTCCCTCAGTACTGCCCCTCCGACAGTTCAGTGCTCCCTCAGTACTGTCCCTCAGACAGTGCAGCACTCCCTCAGTACTGCCCCTCCGACAGTGTGGCACTCCCTCAGTACTGCCCCTCCGACAGTGCGGCACTCCCTCAGTACTCACCCTCGAACACTGCAGCGCTCCCTCAGTACTGCCCCTCCAACAGTGCGGCACTCCCTCAGTACTGCCCCTCCGACAGTGCGGCACTCCCTCAGTACTGCCCCTCCGACAGTGCAGCGCTCCCTCAGTACTGCCCCTCCGACAGTGCGGCACTCCCTCAGTACTGCCCCTCCGACAGTGTGGCACTCCCTCAGTACTGCCCCTCCGACAGTGCGGCGCTCCCTCAGTACTGCCCCTCCGACAGTGCGGCACTCCCTCAGTACTGCCCCTCCGACAGTGCGGCACTCCCTCAGTACTGCCCCTCCGACAGTGCGGCACTCCCTCAGTACTGCCCCTCCGACAGTGCAGCACTCCCTCAGTACTGCCCCTCCGACAGTGCGGCACTCCCTCAGTATTGCCCCTCCGACAGTGCGGCACTCCCTCAGTACTGCCCCTCCGACAGTGCGGCACTCCCTCAGTACTGCCCCTCCGACAGTGCGGCACTCCCTCAGTACTGCCCCTCCGACAGTGCGGCACTCCCTCAGTACTGCCCCTCCGACAGTGCGGCACTCCCTCAGTACTGCCCCTCCGACAGTGCGGCACTCCCTCAGTACTGCCCCTCCGACAGTGCAGCGCTCCCTCAGGTCTTGGACCCACAAACTTTGCGACTCAGAGGCGATAGTGGTCTTTAAATGCCTGAATATCTTTCTGTTTTTGGTTCGGATGAAGTAATTGGACCCTGAACATTAACTTTTATCCTCACAGAGTCGGACTGAATATCTGAATGCCAATGTGAGAAGTGTTCCCATTTCAATAGCCCGTGTATCAGGTGGATTATAAATTAAATTATTTGTGTATCGAACATTATCACCATCATCATAGGCAGTCCCTCAGAATCGAGGAAGACTTGCTTCGACTCTTATTATGAGTCCTTAGGTGGCTGAACAGTCCAATACGAGAACCACAGTCCCTGTCACAGGTGGGACAGACAGTGGTTGAGGGAAGGGGAGGGTGGGACTGGTTTGCCGCACGCTCCTTCCGCTGCCTGCACTTGGTTTCTGCACGCTCTCGGCGACGAGACTCGAGGTGCTCAGCGCCCTCCCGGATGCACTTCCTCCACTTAGGGCGGTCTTTGGCCCAGGGACTCCCAGGTGTCGGTGGGGATGTTGCACTTTATCAGGGAGGCTTTGAGGGTGTCCCTGTAACATTTCCTCTGCCCACCTTTGGCTCGTTTGCCGTGAAGGAGTTCCGAGTAGAGCGCTTGCTTTGGGAGTCTCGTGTTGGGCATGTGAACAATGTGGCCCGCCCAGCGGAGCTGGTCGAGTGTGGTCAGTGCTTCGATGTTGGGGATGTTGGCCTGGTCAAGGACGCTAACGTTGGTGCGTCTGTCCTCCCGGGGGATTTGCAGGATCTTACGGAGACATCGTTGGTGGTATTTCTCCAGCGACTTGAGGTGTCTACTGTACATGGTCCATGTCTCTGAGCCATACAGGAGGGCGGGTATTACTACAGCCCTGTAGACCATGAGCTTGGTGGCAGAGTTGAGAGCCTGGTCTGTCATGTATGTAACCACAATGCAACCCCACGGTATTACTGTACACACTCAACCTAGATGCACACCTTGACCACAAGGGGTGAACTTGTGGGAGACACTCCTTACCTGATCACACAGGTATAAAAAGGGAGGTCCCACACAGGGTCATCGTCTTTGGAGTCCAGTGAATAAAGAGTTATGGTCACAGAGTGGCCTTGTCCACAGAATGTGCCTCGTGTTGTTTCTTACTGTAGAGTTATGACTTTACATTGGCGACGAGAAACGGGAATTCACGACCCACGAGAATGGCCACCGGTAGCACAGATGAACGGTACTGTGTTGGGGAAGACTGGGACGATTTTGTCGAGAGGCTTCAGCAAAGCTTTGTTACTAAAGACTGGCTGGGGGATGCAGCGACCGACAAGCGACGGGCTCATCTCCTGACCAGCTGCGGGTCAAAGACTTACGCGCTCATGAAGGACTTACCGGCACCGAAAAGCCACCGGGCAAAACCTTTGAGGAGCTCAGCAAATTAATCGGGGAGCACCTCAAACCGGCCAGTAACATACACATGGCTCTACACCCACCGATGTCAGGAAGGACAGAGCATACCGGACTTCGTAGTGGACCTCCGGCGTTTGGCCAGCCTCTGTAAGTTCACAGACACCTGCAGGGGGGAGATGCTAAGGGGACTTCTTTATCGAGGGCATCGGTCATGTGGGAATTTTCCGCAAATTAATTGAGACCAAGGATTTGACCTTGGAAGCGGCGGCGTTGACAGCTCAAACTTTCATGGCGGGGGAGGAAGAGACGAAAATAATATACGCCATAATTCTACCTCTAACGCGGCGATGGATCAGGGAGTCAATATCATCAATGCGACTCAGAGCCCCGCAGGCAGGCAGGGGCAGTCCGACACTCCCCAGGCAGCAATAGACCCCAGAGTAGGACTTCAACAGAGACAATGGCAGGCTGAACGGACATTCACGCCATCACAGTGGACAATGCGGCCCGGGATGGGGCCATTGACACCCACTAATAGGATACTTAAGAGCAGTCAAAGGGACAGTCAGCGCGGAATGCCTGGCCATAGTCCCTTTGTCCCCAACAATGGAAACTTTAACTCATGCTGGATGTGTGGGGGAAAACACCCAGCTAGATCTTGCAGATGTCAACAGTTTGTCTGCAGGAACTACAATCTCAGTGGCCACTTAGCTCGAATGTGCAGGAAGTCTGTAACCAGACTAATATATGAGGCGGATGGACCAGAAGAGGGTTCTTTGAGGCAGGATGACCTTTGGGGCAAATCGATGGACGCCGAGGTTCAGTGGGTCCATGTGGTGAATATTCACAGTTCATACACCAGAACGCCACCAATGATGATGAGGGTTTTATTAAACGGTATCCCAATACGCGTGGAGCTGGACACTGGGGCCAGCCAGTCACTCATGGGTGTTCAGCAATTTGAGAAGCTATGGCCACTTAAAGCCACCCAAATTAGCACATATTGAGACACAATTATGGACTTACACTAAAGAAATCATTCCGGTGCTAGGCAGTGCAATGTTGGTTGTCACACACAATGGGTTAGTGAATCGGCTGCCGCTCTGGATTGTCCCGGGCAATGGTCCCGCACTGTTGGGGAGGAACTGGTTAGCCGAGATGAACTGGAAATGGGGGGATGTTCACGCAATGTCATCTGTGGAGCGAAATTTGTGCTCACCAGTCCTACAACAATTCGATTCACTATTCCAACCAGGCGTCAGGACTTTCAAAGACACTAAAGTAGTGATACATATCACCCCGGACGCCAGGTCAGTGCACCACAAAGCCAGAGTGGTGCCGTATGTGATGCAGGAAAAGATCGAGAGCGAATTGGACCGGCTGTTGAAAGAGGGCATCATCTCGCCTGTTGAATTCAGCGACTGGGCGAGCCCCATCGTTCCTGTCCTAAAAGCGGATGGCTCTGTCAGGATCTGTGATGACTACAAGGCCACCATCAATCGGGTGTCCCTACAAGACCAATACCTGCTCCCAAGAGCGGAGGACCTCTTCGCCACGCTGGCAGGTGGCAAGCTGTTCACCAAGTTGGACCTCACTTCAGCCTACATGACCCAGGAACTAGCCGATGAATCTAAACTACTGACCACCATCACCACGCACAAGGGACTGTTTGCGTATAACAGATGCCCGTTTGGCATTCGATCAGCGGCCGTGATTTTTCAACAAAACATGGAAAGCCTTCTTAAATCCATTCCTGGAACGATCGTATTCCAGGACGAGATCCTCATCACGGGTCGAGACACCGAGGAACATCTCCACAACCTGGAGGAGGTGCTACGCTGACTGGACCGGTTAGGCCTGCGACTCAAGAAGTCTAAGTGTGTGTTCTTAGCTCCTGAGGTTGAGTTTCTGGAGGAGGGTTGCTGCAGATGGGATTGGGCCCACCGAATCCAAAACAGAGGCGATTCGACGAGCACCCAGGCCCTGCAACACATTGGAGCTGCGTTCATTCCTGGGACTGTTGAACTAATTCGGGAACTTTCTGCCGAACTTGAGCACATTGTTGGAGCCGCTACACGTGTTCCTGTATAAGGGTTGTGATTGGTTTTGAGGGGACTGTCAGGAATGGGCTTTTGATCGGGCGCGAAACCTACTGTGTTCCAACAAGTTGTTGACCCTGTACGACCCCTGTAAAAACTCTCAAGCAGAACGGGGCTATGGGATGGTTGAGAAGGAAGCGCTCGCATGTGTCTATGGTGTAAAAAAAATGCACCAGTACCTCTTTGGTAGGAAGTTTGAGTTAGAGACGGACCACAAGCCATTAACATCCCTGTTGTCAGTCAGCAAGGCTGTCAATGTCAACACATCAGCTCACATACAGCGATGGGCTCTCACGCTGGCTGCTTATGACTACTCCATCCCACCGGCCCAGCACTGAAAATTGTGCTGACGTGCTCAGCAGGCTCCCACTGAGGGGGCAGCGGAGCAAAGTGCTGAGATGGTCATGGCCGTCGATGCCTTCGACAGTGCAGGCTCCCCTATCACAGCCCGCCAGATCAAAATCTGGACAAACAGGGATCCCCTCCTATCCCTGATTAAGAAATGTGTCCTGACTGGGGATTGGGCGCCTGCACACGGAGCATGCCCTGAGGAGGTCAGACTGTTTCACAGGTGGATGGATGAGCTCTCCATCCAAGCCGACTGCCTACTATGGGGCAGCCGGGTAGTCATGCTGCAGAGGGGCTGGGAGGCATTCATCAGGGAACTCCACAGCGAGCACCCAGGCATTGTGCTGATGAAGGCCATTGCCCGGTCACACGTTTGGTGGCCTGGAATTGACTCAGACCTGGAACACTGTGTTCGCAGGTGCATGACATGTGCCCAGCTGGGTAATGCCCCCAGGGAGGCCCCACTCAGCCCATGGCCCTGGCCCACCAGGCCATGGTCACGTATTCATGTTGACTACACGGGCCCGTTCATGGGTAAGATGTTCTTTATTGTGGTAGATACGTACTCGAAATGGATCGAGTGCATCATTCTGAATTCATGCATGTCATCCACCACCGTGGAAAGCCTACGTGTGATCTTTGCAACCCATGGCTTGCCGGACATCCTGGTTAGTGATAATGGCCCGTGTTTCACAAGCTACGAATTCCGGGAGTTTATGTCGGATAATGGCATCAACCACGTCAGGACTGCGCCATTCAAGCCGGCCTCCAATGGCGGAACGTGAGATCCAAATCATTAAGCAAGGTATGCTCAGGATTCAAGGACCCTCCCTACAATGCCGCCTATCGCACCTCCTGCTGGCCTATAGATCCCACCCGCACTCGCTCACGGGGGTCCCGCCCGCAGAGCTACTCATGAAACGGACACTCAAAACTCGGTTGTCCCTCATCCACCCAGTCCTGACCGACATAGTTGAGGGCAAGCGTAAGGCACAAAACGAGTACCATGACCGTAATTCGAGGGGAAGATGTATAGAAATAAATGATCCTGTATTCGTCCTCAATCACACCATGGGGCCCAAATGGGTTGAGGGCACTGTAATTGACAAAGAGGGGAATAGGGTTATCGTGGTAAAACTCAACAATGGTCAGATATGCCGCAAGCATCTGGACCAAGTAAAGAAAAGGTTCAGCATAGACACGGAGGAACCTGAAGAAGACCATGAGATGGAGCTCACAACACCGCCCGTGAATGAGCAACAAGAGCAATCAGCAGAATGCACAGTCCCTGCGGTCAGCCCGGACAGGCCGGAATCACCACAGGTGACAGACACTCAGGTCAGTGTCCAACAACCAGAGCCCCAACTGCGGCGCTCCACAAGGGAGTGTAGACCACCTGAAAGACCAAACCTGTGATCCCAATCAGACTTTGTGGGGGGGGGGGGGGAGGTGATGTCATGTATGTAACCACAATGTAACATCACTGTATTACTGTATACACTCAACCTAGATGCACACTTTCACCACTAGGGGTGAACTTGTGGGAGACACTCCTTACCTGATCACACAGGTATAAAAAGGGAGGTCCCACACAGGGTCATTGTCTTTGGAGTCCTGTGAATAAAGAGTTAAGGTCACAGAGTGACTTTGTCCCCAGAATGTGCCTCGTGTGGTTTCATATTGTAGAGTAAGGACTTTACCTGGTCTTCAAACACTCTTTTCCTCAGGCGACCGAAGGCTGCACTGGCGCACTGGAGGCGGTGTTGGACCTCGTCATCAATGTCTGCTCTTGGTGATAGGAGGCTCCCGAGGTATGGGAAATGGTCCACGTTGTCCAGGGCCGGGCTGTGGATCTTGATGACTGGGGGACAGTGCTGTGTGGTGAGGACAGGCTGGTGGAGGACCTTTGTCTTACGGATGTTTAGCGTAAGGCCCATACTTTCATACACCTCAGTAAATATTACACGAGCCCTCGCCCACCAATCCAGTGAGATCATCTTTACCCCGACCAATGGCTCAATGGCCGTCCCCTGATCTGCTGAACATTGACCCCAGGGTTCAATAAAAGACGTTGGCCTTGAAGTGAAGACCCACTGTCAATGTTTTCCTGGGATCGACGGATGAATTTGGATTGCACATCACTCGATGTGACAGCTCATTCAGGATTGCATTGTCGTGTTGAGGCCGACAATTGCTTCATGTCTGCACTAATCCCATTGCACTCCCGTGGGCTGGGCTGGGCTGGGAGGGCGAGATGATCAGTGTTGCAACAATTAATCCTATTAATGGTCACACACATTCCCAATCACCCTGTGCCCACACCCAACACCCAGTGTCTGCTGTTGAACGGCTGGAATCCAGTCATTGAAGTTCCTGGAGTTTTATAACTGAGCTGGTTAAATCATTATCTGGATAGAGCCATAGAATGACACAGCACAGGAAGCCATTCGGCCCATCATACTGTTGCCCGCTCTAAGGTAGAGCCATCCATTTAATCCCATTCTCCTGAAAGTTGGCAGGCAGTGAAGAAGGCAAATGGTATATTGGTCTTCATAGCTCGGGGATTTGAGTATAGGAGCAGGGAGGTCTTACTGCAGTTGTACAGGGCCTTGGTGAGGCCTCACCTGGAATATTGTGTTCAGTTTTGGTCTCCTAATCTGAGGAAGGACATTCTTGCTATTGAGGGAGTGCAGCGAAGGTTCACCAGACTGATTCCCGGGATGGCGGGACTGACATATGAGGAGAGACTGGATCGACTGGGCCTGTATTCACTGGAGTTTAAAAGAATGAGAGGGGATCTCATCGAAACATATAAAATTCTGACGGGACTGGACAGGTTAGATGCAGGAAGAATGTTCCCAATGTTAGGGAAGTCCAGAGCCAGGGGACACAGTCTAAGGATAAGGGGTAAGCCATTTAGGACTGAGATGAGGAGAAACTTCTTCACTCAGAGAATTGTTAACCTGTGGAATTCTCTACCACAGAGAGTTGTTGGGGCCAGTTCATTGGATATATTCAAGAGGGAGTTAGATGTGGCCCTTACGGCTAAGTGGATCAAGGGGTATGGAGAGAAAGCAGGAAAGGGGTACTGAGGTGAATGATCAGCCATGATCTGATTGAATGGCCAAATGGCCTACTCCTGCACCTATTTTCTATGTTTCTATGTTTCTATTTGGGTCGTCGATATATGGCCTCCTCAAAAATCTGCTGGCACCGATCAAACCAACGGACAAGCCTTACACAGAGTGTACGCTGCTTCGGGAACACCTCAAGCCGAAGGAGAACATCTTAATGGTCAGGTATCGCTTTTACACACACCATCGCTCCGAGAGCCAGGACGTGGCGAGTTTTGTGGCCGACCTCAGACACCTTGTGGGACAGTGCGACTTTGTAGGATCTTTGGGGGAAATGACGCGGGACTTTTTTGTGCGTGGAATCGGCCACAAGGTCATTCTTCACAAGCTGCTGTCTGTCGAATCCTTAGATCTGAGCAAGGCCATCACGGTAGCCCAAACCTCATATCCACGAGCGATAACACGAAACAGATATCTTTACCGAATCGAAGCTCACAGGCGAGCACCGTGCATAAAGTAATGTTTGCAGCAGGCAGATGTGTACAGGGCAGGGCCCACACAACCGCAGAGGCCTGACCTAGACCTAGAGTGACTCAGAGACCGCCGTGGGGTGGGAATGTGTATCCATTAGCACCATGTTGGTACTGCGGGGCAGCCATAGGGCCCATCAATGTCGATTCAAGCCCTGTGTGTGTGCAAGGGCTGTGGAACAATGGGGCACCTCCAGCAAATGTGCAAACGATCTGTGACTCACCACGTGGCAGAGTCAGGAGAGGACGATCGATCCAGCGAGGATCACGCTGAACGAGCAGGAGAGGCAACTCAACCTGAGGATGAAGAGGAAGTATATGGGATACACACCTTCACCACCAAAAGCCCTCTGATAATGTTAAATGTTCAACTGAACGGCACTCCAGTCTCCATGGCATTAGTCACTGGGGCAAGTCATTCAGTTATGAGCCAGAAGGCATTCGAGAGGCTGTGGGGCGACAGAGCACAGCGACCCAAGCTGATCCCGATTCAGGCAAAGCTGCACACCGACACCAAGGAACTGATACCAGTTATTGGTAGTGCGGACATAAGAGTATCCCATGAGGGAGTGGTGCATGATTTACCACTGTGGATTGTTTCAGGTGATGGGCCAATGCTGCTTGGTAGAAGATGGATGGGGAAGATTCGATGGAACTGGGAAGACCTCTGTGTACCTTCTCCAGCGAACGACGTCTCCCTTGCTCGAAGGCTGAGCAAGCCCCCACCTTCAGCAGAACCAGACATCGAGGTGCAGATCCATTTGCAGATCCCCGAGGCACAGACTGCTCATCACGACCACGAGGAGGTAACGATCAGCTGAGCAGTGGTACAGGCTCGGTACACACCACCCAAAGGCAACGATGGAAGAGGCTCCAGGTCGACCAAGCACAGTGGGACTCCAGCCAAAACGATCCGAATGTGTCTTCCCGACGCCAGAGGTAAAATCCTTGGGGAGGAAGATCGCGGCAGTCAGCATCACGTACACGGACGAGAGTACGACCAGATTACGGGACAAGAATGTGACCAGACCACGGGACGAGAGAGTGTCCAGACTACGGGACGAGAGAGTGTCCAGACCACGGGACGAGAGAGTGTCCAGACCACGGGACAAGAGTGTGACCAGACCACGGGACGAGAGAGAGTCCAGACCACGGGACGAGAGAGTGTCCAGACCACGGGACGAGAGAGTGTCCAGACCACAGGACGAGAGAGTGTCCAGACCACGGAACGGGAGAGTGTCCAGACCACAGGACGAGAGAGTGTCCAGACTACGGGATGAGAGAGTGTCCAGACCACAGGACGAGAGAGTGTCCAGACCACAGGACGAGAGAGTATCCAGACCACGGAACGGGAGAGTGTCCAGACCACGGGACGAGAGAGTGTCCAGACTACGGGATGAGAGAGTGTCCAGACCACGGGACGAGAGAGTGTCCAGACCACAGGACAAGAGAGTGTCCAGACTACGGGATGAGAGAGTGTCCAGACCACGGGACGAGAGAGTTTCCAGACCACGGGACGAGAGAGTGTCCAGACCACGGGACGAGAGAGCGTCCAGACCACGGGACGAGAGAGAGTCCAGACCACGGGACTAGAGAGTGTCCAGACCACGGGACAAGAGTGTGTCCAGGCCACGGGAGGAGAGAGTGTCCAGACCACAGGACAAGAGAGTGTACAGACCACGGGACGAGAGAGTGTCCAGACCACGGGACGAGAGAGTGTCCAGACCACGGGACGAGAGAGTGTCCAGACCACGGGACGAGAGTGTGTCCAGACCACGGGACGAGAGAGTGTCCAGACCACGGGACGAGAGAGTGTCCAGACCACGGGACGAGAGAATGTCCAGACCATGGGACGAAATTGCGACCAGACCACGGGACGGGAGAGTGTCCAGACCACAGGACGAGAGTGTCCAGACCACGGGACGAGAGAGTGTCCAGACCATGGGACGAGAGAGTGTCCAGACCACGGGACGAGAGAATGTCCAGACCACGGGACGAGAGAGAGTCCAGACCACGGGACGAGAGAGCATCCAGACCACGGGACGAGAGAGAGTCCAAACCACGGGACGAGAGAGTGTCCAGACCACGGGACAAGAGAGTGTCCAGACCACGGGACGAGAGAGTGTCCAGACCACGGGACGAGAGAATGTCCAGACCACGGGACGAGAGAGTGTCCGGACCACGGGACAAGAGAGTGTCCAGACCACGGGACGAGAGAGTGTCCAGATCACGGGACGATAGAGTGTCCAGACCACGGGACGATAGAGTGTCCAGACCACGGGACGAGAGAGTGTCCAGACCACGGGACGAGAGAGCGTCCAGACCACGAGACGAGAGAGTGTCCAGACCACGGGACGAGAGAGTTTCCAGACCACGGGACGAGAGAGTGTCCAGACCACGGGACGAGAGAGCGTCCAGACCACGGGACGAGAGAGAGTCCAGACCACGGGACTAGAGAGTGTCCAGACCACGGGACGAGAGTGTGTCCAGACCACGGGACGAGTGTCCAGACCACGGGACGAGAGAGTGTCCAGACCACGGGACAAGAGTGTGTCCAGACCACGGGACGAGAGTGTGTCCAGACCACGGGATGAGTGTCCAGACCACGGGACGAGAGAGTGTCCAGACTACGGGATGAGAGAGTGTCCAGACCACGGGACGAGAGAGTGTCCAGACCACAGGACGAGAGAGTGTCCAGACTACGGGATGAGAGAGTGTCCAGACCACGGGACGAGAGAGTGTCCAGACCACGGGACGAGAGAGTGTCCAGACCACGGGACGAGAGAGTGTCCAGACCACGGAACGGGAGAGTGTCCAGACCACGGGACAAGAGTGTGTCCAGGCCACGGGAGGAGAGAGTGTCCAGACCACAGGACAAGAGAGTGTACAGACCACGGGACGAGAGAGTGTCCAGACCACGGGACGAGAGAGTGTCCAGACCACGGGACGAGAGTGTGTCCAGACCACGGGACGAGAGAGTGTCCAGACCACGGGACGAGAGAGTGTCCAGACCACGGGACGAGAGAATGTCCAGACCACGGGACGAGAGTGCGACCAGACCACGGGACGGGAGAGTGTCCAGACCACAGGACGAGAGTGTCCAGACCACGGGACGAGAGAGCATCCAGACCACGGGACGAGAGAGAGTCCAAACCACGGGACGAGAGAGTGTCCAGACCACGGGACAAGAGAGTGTCCAGACCACGGGACGAGAGAGGGTCCAGACCACGGGACGAGAGAATGTCCAGACCACGGGACGAGAGAGTGTCCAGACCACGGGACAAGAGAGTGTCCAGACCACGGGATGAGAGAGTGTCCAGATCACGGGACGATAGAGTGTCCAGACCACGGGACGATAAAGTGTCCAGACCACGGGACGAGAGAGTGTCCAGACCACGGGACGAGAGAGCGTCCAGACCACGAGACGAGAGAGTGTCCAGACCACGGGACGAGAGAGTTTCCAGACCACGGGACGAGAGAGTGTCCAGACCACGGGACGAGAGAGCGTCCAGACCACGGGACGAGAGAGAGTCCAGACCACGGGACTAGAGAGTGTCCAGACCACGGGACGAGAGTGTGTCCAGACCACAGGACGAGTGTCCAGACCACGGGACGAGAGAGTGTCCAGACCACGGGACAAGAGTGTGTCCAGACCACGGGACGAGAGTGTGTCCAGACCACGGGATGAGTGTCCAGACCACGGGACGAGAGAGTGTCCAGACCACGGGATGAGAGAGTGTCCAGACCACGGGACGAGAGAGTGTCCAGACCACGGGACGAGAGAGTGTCCAGACCACGGGACGAGAGTGTGTCCAGACCACGGGACGAGAGAGTGTCCAGACCACGGGATGAGAGAGTGTCCAGACCACCTGAAAGACCAAACCTATGATCCCAATCAGACTTTGTGGGGGGCGGGTGGGGGGGAGGTGATGTCATGTATGTAACCACAATGTAACATCACTGTATTACTGTATACACTCAACCTAAATGCACACCTTCACCACTAGGGGTGAACTTGTGGGAGACACTCCTTACCTGATCACACAGGTATAAAAAGAGAGGTCCCACACAGGGTCATCACTTGAGGTCCTCTGAATAAATGGTTAAGGTCAGAGAGTGATCTTGTTCCCAGAATGTGCCTCGTGTGGTTTCATATTGTTGAGTAAGGACTTTACATACGGCACCACTCTGGCTTTGTGGTGCACTGGCTTGGCATCCGGGGTGATATGTATCACTACTTTAGTGCCTTTGACGCCGGGTTGGAATAGTGAATTGAATTGTTGTAGGACTTGTAAGCACAAATTTCGCTCCACAGATGACATTGCGTGAATATCCCCCCATTTCCAGTTCATCTCGGCTAACCAGCTCCTCCCCAACAGTGCGGGACCATTGCCCGGGACAATCCAGAGCGGCAGCCGATTCACTAACCCATTGTGTGTGACAACCAACATTGCACTGCCTAGCACCGGAATGATTTCTTTAGTGTAAGTCCGTAATTGTGTCTCAATACGTGCTAATTTGGGTGGCTTTAAGTGGCCATAGCTTCTCAAATTGCTGAACGCCCATGAGTGACTGGCTGGCCCCAGTGTCCAGCTCCATGCGTACTGGGATACCGTTTAATAAAACCCTCATCATCATTGGTGGTATTCTGGTGTATGAACTGTGAATATTCGCCACATGGACCCACTGAACCTCGGCGTCCATCGATTTGCCCCAAAAGTCATCCTGCCTCAAAGAACCCTCTTCTGGTCCATCCGCCTCATATATTAGTCTGGTTGCAGGCTTCCTGCACATTCGAGCTAAGTGGCCACTGAGATTGTAGTTCCTGCAGACAAACTGTTGACATCTGCAAGATCTAGCTGGGTGTTTTCCCCCACACATCCAGCATGAGTTAAAGTTTCCATTGTTGGGGACAAAGGGACTATGGCCAGGCGTTCCGCGCTGACTGTCCCTTTGACTGCTCTTAAGTACCCTATTAGTGGGTGTCAATGGCCCCATCCCGGGCCGCATTGTCCACTGTGATGGCATGAATGTCCGTTCAGCCTGCCATTGTCTCTGTTGAAGTCCTACTCTGGGGTCTATTGCTGCCTGGGGAGTGTCGGACTGCCCCTGCCTGCCTGCGGAGCTCTGAGTCGCGTTGATGATGTTGACTCCCTGATCCATCGCCGCGTTAGAGGTAGAATTATGGCGTATATTATTTTCGTCTCTTCCTCCCCCGCCATGAAAGTTTGAGCTGTCAACGCCGCCGCTTCCAAGGTCAAATCCTTGGTCTCAATTAATTTGCGAAAAATTCCCGCATGACCGATGCCCTCGATAAAGAAGTCCCCTTAGCATCTCCCCCCTGCAGGCGTCTGTGAACTTACAGAGGCTGGCCAAACGCCGGAGGTCCGCTACGAAGTCCGGTATGCTCTGTCCTTCCTGACGTCGGTGGGTGTAGAGCCATGTGTATGTTACTGGCCGGTTTGAGGTGCTCCCCGATTAATTTGCTGAGCTCCTCAAAGGTTTTGCCCAGTGGCTTTTCGGTGCCGGTAAGTCCCTCATGAGCGCGTAAGTCTTTGACCCGCAGCTGGTCAGGAGATGAGCCCGTCGCTTGTCGGTCGCTGCATCCCCCAGCCAGTCTTTAGTAACAAAGCTTTGCTGAAGCCTCTCGACAAAATCGTCCCAGTCTTCCCCAACACAGTACCGTTCATCTGTGCTACCGGTGGCCATTCTCGTGGGTCGTGAATTCCCGTTTCTCGTCGCCAATGTAAAGTCCTTACTCTACAGTAAGAAACAACACGAGGCACATTCTGTGGACAAGGCCACTCTGTGACCATAACTCTTTATTCACTGGACTCCAAAGACAATGACCCTGTGTGGGACCTCCCTTTTTAATACCTCTGTGATCAGGTAAGGAGTGTCTCCCACAAGTTCACCCCTTGTGGTCAAGGTGTGCATCTAGGTTGAGTGTGTACAGTAATACAGTGGGGTTGCATTGTGGTTACATACATGACAAACTGTATGTTAAATAATTATTGTATAGACATTCATGAACATTGAACTCCCGGAAGGCTCTGGCAATGAGGGTTTATGTGTCAGCCAATGGCTCAGTGTGAGAAGGTTGTGGGTTCAAGACCCACTCCAGGGACTGGAGCACGAAAATCTAGGCTGACATTCCCAGTGCAGTGCTCAGAGAGTGCCGCACTGTCAGAGGGGCAGTACTGAGGGAGAGATGCACTGTCGGAGGGGCAGTACTGAGGGAGAGATGCACTGTCGGAGGGGCAGTACTGAGGGAGTGCTGCACTGTCGGAGGGGCAGTACTGAGGGAGAGATGCACTGTCGGAGGGGCAGTACTGAGGGAGTGCCGCACTGTCGGAGGGGCAGTGCTCAGGGAGTGCCGCACTGTCGGAGGGGCAGTACTGAGGGAGAGATGCACTGTCGGAGGGGCAGTACTGAGGGAGTGCTGCACTGTCGGAGGGGCAGTGCTCAGGGAGTGCCGCACTGTCGGAGGGGCAGTACTGAGGGAGAGATGCACTGTCGGAGGGGCAGTACTGAGGGAGCGCTGCACTGTCGGAGGGGCAGTACTGAGGGAGTGCTGCACTGACGGAGGGGCAGTACTGAGGGAGAGCCGCACTGTCGGAGGGGCAGTACTGAGGGAATGCCGCACTGTCGGAGGGGAAGTACTGAGGGAGAGATGCACTGTCGGAGGGGCAGTACTGAGGGAGCGCCGCACTGTCGCAGGGGCAGTACTGAGGGAGTGCCGCACTGTCGGAGGGGCAGTACTGAGGGAGTGCCGCACTGTCGGAGGGTCAGTACTGAGGGAGAGATGCACTGTCGGAGGGGCAGTACTGAGGGAGAGATGCACTGTCGGAGGGGCAGTACTGAGGGAGAGTTGCACTGTCGGAGGGGCAGTACTGAGGGAGTGCCGCACTGTCGGAGGGGCAGTACTGAGGGAGTGCTGCACTGTCGCAGGGGCACTACTGAGGGAGTGCCGCACTGTCGGAGGTGCAGTACTGAGGGAGAGTTGCACTGTCGGAGGGGCAGTACTGAGGGAGAGTTGCACTGTAGGAGGGGCCGTACTGAGGGAGTGCCGCACTGTCGGAGGGGCAGTACTGAGGGAGAGTTGCACTGTCGGAGGGGCAATACTGAGGGAGTGCCACACTGTCGAAGGGGCAGTACTGAGGGAGTGCCGCACTGTCGGAGGGGCAGTACTGAAGGAGTGCCACACTGTCGGAGGGGCAATACTGAGGGAGTGTCGCACTGTTGGAGGGGCAGTACTGAGGGAGTGCCGCACTGTCGGAGGGGCCGTCTTTTGAATTAAACCGAGGCCCCGTCTGCCTTCTCGGATGGATGTAAAAGATCCCATGGCACTATTTCGAAGACGAGTAGGGGAGTTTTCCCCGGTATGCTGGGGCCAATATTTATCCCTCAATCAATCAACATAACATAAATACAGATTATCTGTGTCATTATCACATTACTGTGTGTGGGAGCTTGCTGTGCGTAAATTGACTGCCGCGTTTCCCACAGTACAACACTCCAAAAGTACTTCATTGGCTGTAAAAATGCTTTGGGACGTCCGGTGCTCGTGAAAGGCGCTACATAAATGCAAGAGACTATCTGTTTGCTGCCTGGAGCAGCGGCCTAGGTAAACGTTTCCACACACACTGTCCCTGGGGATCAACTGTCGTTACGCAGTGTCAAACAGCAAGTTCGCGGAGCAGGTAAGCGTGCAGTCTGCCCGGATGCTGCGTAACCCATAGGTACGCCGCAGATTGTAGATGAAGAATGTCACAAGAGCATGTCACAACTCCTGAGGTTAGGGCCACTGGACATTTTTCAGCTGATTTCCTTGTGACACATGTGTGTTCAGATTAACAGCTCCCTATATATAGTCTGCACACAGACACAAGTGTTACACAGCAGTGAAGCAGCAAGGTAAGACTGTATCACTCCCTCTCTCTCTCTCTTTCAATCTTTACTTGTTAACGGGTGTACAGTGGGAAAGTTCAGTGCGCTGAGCACCTCGAGTCTCGTCGCCGAGAGCGTGCAGAAACCAAGCGCAGACAGCGGAAGGAGCGTGCGGCAAACCAGTCCCACCCTCCCCTTCCCTCAACCACTGTCTGTCCCACCTGTGACAGGGACTGTGGTTCCCGTATTGGACGGTTCAGTCACTTTTAGAGTGGTAGCAAGTCTTCAACTCTAACCTGGATCGACTTGGCTTATATTCATTGGAATTCAGAAGAATGAGAGGGGATCTCATATGTAGTATATGCAAGCACTTTAATAACGACTCCACGAGGTAAGTCATACGTCCTTACTACACAGTATAACTGCACAGCAGGCCCATGCTTGAGAGAAGGTCAGTCTGTGACCTGTCCTTTATTACCCAGCACTCAAGTGATGAAGGTGGGTGGAGCTTCCCCTTTTATACCTGAAGGTCCAGGTTAGGAGTGTCTCCCACCTAGTGCTCAGTGTTCTCACGGTGTACAACTTAGATCAGTTTATACATGGGTTACAATGCTGGTTGAATACATGACATCACCTCCCCCCCAAAGTCTTATTGGGATCACAGGTTGAGTCTCTCTGGTGGTTTACGCTCCCTTGCAGAGCGCCTGAGTTGGGGCTCCGGTTGTTGGGCGCTGGCCTGAGTGTCTGCTCTTGCGGTGCCTCAGGTCTGTCCGGACTGCCCACAGTGACTGGGCTCTCCTCCCTTTGGTTCCGGTGTGCGGTCACCTGTGGTGGAGTGAACTCTACATCGTGTTCTTCCTCTGCTTCTTCTATGGGGTTGCTGAACCTCCTTTTTGTTTGATCCACATGTTTGCGGCAGATTTGTCCATTGGTAAGTTTAACTACCAGAATCCTATTTCCCTCTTTGGCAACCACAGTGCCTGTGAGCCATTTGGGCCCTGCAGCGTAGTTGAGGACAAAAACAGGATCATTGACATCAATACATCGCGCCCTCGCATTCCTGTCATGGTAGTCACATTGTGACCAGTGCCTGCTCTCAACAATTTCTTTCATGGTGGGGTGTATAAGGGATAACCTGGTTTTGAGCGGCCTTTTCATTAGCAGCTCTGCGGGTGGAACCCCTGTGAGTGAGTGTGGTCGGGATCTGTAGGCCAACAGGAGGCGTGATAAGCGGCTTTGTAGGGAACCCCCTTGGAATCTGAGCATGCCCTGTTTGATTATCTGTACTGCTCGTTCTGCCTGGCCGTTTGAGGCCGGCTTAAACGGTGCCGTTCTGACATGGTTAATTCCATTGCCTGCCATGAAGTCCTGGAATTCAGTGCTTGTGAAGCACGGGCCATTGTCGCTGACCAAGATGTCCGGTAGACCGTGGGCGGCGAACATTGCCCGTAGACTTTCTACCGTGGCAGAGGATGTGCTTGAATTTAAAATGTCACACTCGATCCATTTGGAGTAGGCGTCTACTACAACCAAAAACATTTTCCCCATGAAAGGACCTGCGTAGTCCACATGGATGCGTGACCATGGCTTGGCGGGCCATGGCCAGGGGCTAAGGGGGGCTTCCCTGGGCGCATTGCCCAGCTGAGCACACGTGTTGCACCTGCAAACACAAAGTTCCAGATCTGCGTCTATCCCTGGCCACCAAACGTGTGACCTGGCAATTGCCTTCAGCGTGACAATGCCCGGGTGCCCATTGTGGAGTTCTCTGATGAACACCTCTCTGCCCATCTGGGGCATGACTACGCGGTTTCCCCACAGTAGGCAATCGGCCTGAATCGAGAGTTCATCCTTGCGCCTGTGAAGTGGTTTAAATTCCTCAGGGCATGCCCTGTACGTGGCTACCCAGTCCCCATTCAGGACACATTTCTTGACTAGAGACAATAGCGGGTCTCTATTTGTCCAGACTTTAATCTGACGGGCTGTCACGGGTGAGCCTTCGCTTCCGAAAGCTTCAACAGCCATGACCATCTCAGCAGCATGCTCGGTAGCCCCCTCAGTGGTGGCTAGTGGGAGCCTGCTGAGTGCATCGGCGCAGTTTTCGGTGCCCGGTCTGTGCCGAATTGTGCAGTCATAGGTGGCTAACGTGAGTGCCCACCTCTGTATGCGGGCCGATGCTTCTTCAACTCACTCGCCAGCTCCTGGGTCATGTAAGCTGAGGTCAGGTCCAATTTTGAAAAAAGTTTGCCACCGGATAGCGTCGCAAAGAGGTCCTCCGCTCTCGGTAACGGGTACTGGTCTTGGAGTGACACCCGATTGATGGTGGCCTTGTAATCACCACATATCCTGACTGACCCATCCGCCTTGAGCAGCGGCACAATCGGGTTCGCCCAGTCACTGAATTCGACTGGCGAGATGATGCCTTCCCTCAGCAGGCGGTCCAATTCGCCTTCTATCTTTTCCCGCATCACGTACAGCAACGCTCTGGCCTTGTGATGTACTGGCCTGGCGTCCGGGTTTATGTGAATCACTACCTTGGCCCCCATGAAAGTGCCAATGCCGGGTTGAAATAGTGAGTCAAATTTGTGCAGGATCTGTGAGCATGATACTCGCTCCACAGAGGAAATTGCATTGACATCGCCCCATTTCCAGTTCATGACAGCAAGCCAACTCCTCTCCAGTAGTGCGGGACCATCCCCCGGGACAATCCAGAGTGGCAACCTGTTCTCCGAATCTTTGTGGGTCACGACTACCATGGCGCTGCCTAGCACCGGAATGATCTGCTTTGTGTAAGTCCGTAGCTGTGCGTCAATCGGCGATAATTTTGGCCTCCTGGCCTTGGACGCCCAAAACTTTTCGAACTGTTTGATACCCATCAGGGACTGGCTGGCCCCCGTGTCTAACTCCATTGATACTGGGATGCCATTGAGGAGAACTTTCATCATTATCGGTGGCGTCCTGGTGTATGAACTGTATACGTGCTTCACATGAACTCGCTGAACTTCAGCTTCCAGCGATTTCCCCCAGCGTTCATTTCTGCAATTTCTGCAGGTATTTTGCTCATCTCTGCAAACTCTGGCTGAGTGTGTGCCTCCACACCTCCAGCATGAGTTGCGGTTTGAAACAAAAGGTCCCTTGCCAGTCGATCGTCCCTGACTGCCCCTGTTATTGTCCCTGAGTGCACCAATAACAGGTGTTGATGGCCCCATTACTGGCCGCATTGTCCCTTGCAATGGCGTGAATCGCTGTTCAGCTTGCCATTGTCTCTGTCGAACTCCCCCTCTGGGTTCGACTACATGTTGGGGCATGCCTGACTGCCCTTGTCTGCCTGGAGAACTGTGTGCTGCTTTAACAATATTGAATCTCTGTCCCAACCATTCCTTAACATAGTACCTCTCGTCTGTTCTGCTAGTGGCCATGCTCGCGTGGTTTAAATCCCAGTTTCTTGTCGCCATTGATACGTCCTTACTACACAGTATAAATGCACACGAGGCCCATGCTTGAGAGAAGGTCAGTCTGTGACCTGTCCTTTATTACCCAGCACTCAAGTGATGAAGGTGGGTGGAGCTTCCCCTTTTATACCTGAAGGTCCAGGTTAGGAGTGTCTCCCACCTAGTGGTCAGTGTTCTCACGGTGTACATCTTAGGTCAGTTTATACATGGGTTACAATGCTGGTTGAATACATGACAGTAAGGGTATCGTACTTGAACTGTAGAGACCTTAGTCCTTTATTGCAGTTCCTAGAGTGAGGACACCAAGAGGTGAGCTCCCTTTTATACTGGGTTACCCGCAGTGTACAGATGACCCTTAGGTCTCCAGCAGTAGCACCCTCTGGTGGTACAGGTATGGTGTATACAGGGTGAAGGTACATTCAATGGTCTAGTGTTACAGTACATACATTAACATACATACATAACATATAAAATTCTGACGGGACTGGACAGGTTAGATGCAGGAAGAATGTTCCCGATGTTGGGAAAGTCCAGAACCAGGGGTCACAGTCTAAGGATAAGGGACAAGCCATTTAGGACCGAGATGAGGAGAAACTTCTTCACTCAGAGAATTGTGAACCTGTGGAATTCTCTACCACAGAGAGTTGTTGAGGCCAGTTCGTTAGATATAGTCAAAAGGGAGTTAGATGTGGCCCTTATGGCTAAAGGGATCAAGGGGTATGGAGAGAAAGCAGGAATGGGGTACTGAGGGAATGATCAGCCATGATCTTATTGAATGGTGGTGCAGGCTCGAAGGGCCGAATGACCTACTCCTGCACCTATTTTCTATGTTTCTATGTTTCCTCGGTTCCGAGGGACTGCCTATGATGATGGGAGGTTGAGTGAGCCTCCTTCGTTGTCAGGGTTTTCAGAAGTGCAGAATGTCTGAGAGCAGTGAGTTTATGACCCAAGTGTACTTTGCACATGGACTTTCTTATACAATCTATTGCTTTTCACTTTTCATTTAGTTTCGGGGAAGAGGCAAATGAGACGCTTCTGAAAAAGGATAGTAATTGACAGACAGTCCCTAACTCAGTACCTTCCCGTTAAACGTGTTTCCAATACTGCTGCCTGACAAGGGAGCACCTTGGATTGTAATTATACTGCTAATTCTGCATCACCGCTACAGAGTGGCCGTATAAATCCAGACTCCGACCCTACCCTGACTCCAGGCAGCAGAAATGTGACATCCCTTTGGCAATTCTCCCTCACATCTCCTGGGCTGAGCACTGCATGCAGTATAACTCCAGTTTGCAAAGTGCAGGAGGACAGCACAAGGTCTGTATCTGCAGTATAACTGCAGTCCCAGTGTATAGGAGTTAGTGCTGGCAGTGAACGGTACTGTAACCCCTGAGGTCGGTGCCTGCAGTATAACTGCAGTCCTAGTGCATAGGAGTCAAAGCGGACTGTGAATAGTACTGTAACCCCCTGAGATCGTGCCTGCAGTATAACTGCAGTCCCAGTGTATAGGAGTCAGAGCCGGCAGTGAATGGTACTGTAACCCCCTGAGGTCAGTGCCTGCAGTATAACTGCAGTCCTAGTGTATAGGAGTCAGAGCGGGCTGTGAATGGTACTGTAACCCCCTGAGATCGTGCCTGCAGTATAACTGCAGTCCCAGTGTATAGGAGACAGAGCGGGCAGTGAACAGTACTGTAACCCCTTGAGATCGGTGCCTGCAGTATAACTGCAGTCCCAGTGTGTAGGAGTCAGAGCCAGCAGTGAACGGTACTGTAACCCCCTGAGATCGGTGCCTGCAGTATAACTGCAGTCCCAGTGTATAGGAGACAGAGCGGGCCGTGAACAGTACTGTAACCCCCTGAGATCGGTGCCTGCAGTATAACTGCAGTCCCAGTGTATAGGAGACAGAACGGGCTGTGAACGGGTACCGCGGGTATTGGAGATATGCCATCATCTGTATCTCTCTCTTGCTTAATGTCTATCTCTCTCCTCTCTCTCACTGCACCTCTCTCTCTAGCTCTAAGTTGGGTGGCAGTGTGAGCTGCGAGGAGGATGCTATTAGGCTGCAGAGTGACTTGGATAGGTTAGGTGAGTGGGCAAATGCATGGCAGATGAAGTATAATGTGGATAAATGTGAGGTTATCCACTTTGGTGGTAAAAACAGAGAGACAGACTATTATCTGAATGGTGCCAGATTAGGAAAAGGGAAGGTGCAACGAGACCTGGGTGTCATGGTACATCAGTCATTGAAGGTTGGCATGCAGGTACAGCAGGCGGTTAAGAAAGCAAATGGCATGTTGGCCTTCATAGCGAGGGGATTTGAGTACAGGGGCAGGGAGGTGTTGCTACAGTTGTACAGGGCCTTGGTGAGGCCACACCTGGAGTATTGTGTACAGTTTTGGTCTCCTAACTTGAGGAAGGACATTCTTGCTATTGAGGGAGTGCAGCGAAGGTTCACCAGACTGATTCCCGGGATGGCGGGACTGACCTATCAAGAAAGATTGGATCAACTGGGCTTGTATTCACTGGAGTTCAGAAGAATGAGAGGGGATCTCATAGAAACGTTTAAAATTCTGACGGGTTTAGACAGGTTAGATGCAGAAAGAATGTTCCCAATGTTGGGGAAGTCCAGAACCAGGGGTCACAGTCTGAGGATAAGGGGTAAGCCATTTAGGACCGAGATGAGGAGAAACTTCTTCACCCAGAGAGTGGTGAACCTGTGGAATTCTCTACCACAGAAAGTAGTTGAGGCCAATTCACTAAATATATTCAAAAGGGAGTTAGATGAAGTCCTTACTACTCGGGGGATCAAGGAGTATGGCGAGAAAGCAGGAAGGGGGTACTGAAGTTTCATGTTCAGCCATGAACTCATTGAATGGCGGTGCAGGCTAGAAGGGCCGAATGGCCTACTCCTGCACCTATTTTCTATGTTTCTATGTTTCTATGTTTCTCCCTCTCTTTCACTCCGTATCTCTCTCTCTCTCTCTCCCAACATCTCTCTCGCTCTAGCTCTCCCTTTCTCTTTCATTGTCTGTATCTCTCTCTCTCCCACTCTGTCTCTCACTCTCTCTAGCTTTCCCTCTCTCTCAGTCTCACTGTCTGTATCTCTCTCTCTCCCACTCTCTGTCTCTCTCTCTCTCTAGCTTTCCCTCTCTCTCAGTCTCACTGTCTGTATCTCTCTCTCTCCCACTCTCTGTTTCTCTCTCTCTCTAGCTCTCCCTCTCTCTCAGTCTCCCTGTCTGTATCTCTCTCTCTCCCTCATTGTCTCTCTCTAGCTCTCCCTCTCTCTTTCACTGTCTGTATCTCTCTCTCCCACTCTCTAGCTTTCCCTCTCTCTCAGTCTCCCTGTCTGTATCTCTCTCTCTCCCACTCTCTGTTTCTCTCTCTCTCTAGCTTTCCCTCTCTCTCAGTCTCACTGTCTGTATCTCTCTCTCTCCCACTCTCTGTTTCTCTCTCTCTCTAGCTCTCTCTCTCTCTCACTGTCTCCCTGTCTGTACCTCCCGCTGTCTCTTTCTCTGACACTCTCTCACTGTCTCTATCTCTCTCTAGCTCTTCCTCTCTCTTTCACTGTCTGTAGATCTCTCTCTCCCACTGTCTCTCTCTCTCTAGCTCTGCCTCTCTCCCACTCTCTCTCTCTCTAGCTCTCCCTCTCTCTCACTGTCTCCCTGTCTGTATCTCCCGCTGTCTCTTTCTCTGACACTCTCTCACTGTCTCTCTCTCTAGCTCTCCCTCTCTCTTTCACTCTGTATCTCTCTCTCTAGCTCTCACTTTCTCTCTCTCACTATCTCCCTGTCTGTATCTTTCTCTCTCTCCCACTCTTTCTCTCACTGTCTCTCTCTCTCTAGCTCTTCTCTCTCTCACTGTCTCACTATCTGTATCTCTCTCTCACACTGTCACTCTCACTGTCTCTCTAGCTCTCCTCTCTCTCACTGTCTCACAATCTGTATCTCTCTCTCTCACACTGTCTCTCTCACTGTCTTGCTCTCTATATCTCTCCCTCCTGCCTTTCTGTCTATCTCTCTCTGCCTCTCTCTCTCTCTCTGTCTCTTTCTCTGTAACTCTCTCTCCTGCCTTTCAGTCTATCTCTCTCTGGCTCTCTCAGTGTCAGCCAGGGCTCAGTGAGGAGCACTCTCGCCGCTGAGTCAGAAGGTTGTGGGTTCGGGTTGCACTCCAGAGATGGAGCACATAAACCTAGGCTGACACTCCCAGTGCATTGCTGAGGGAGCGCCGTACTGTCGGAGGGGCTGTGATTCAGATGGAACATCAAACCGAGGCTCTGTCTGCTCTCAAAGGGACGTCTCTCTCTGTCTCTCCCTCGCTCAGACTCTCTCTCTCTCTCTGTCTCTCTCTCTCTCTCTCTTTTTCTCTCTCTCTCTCTGTCTGTCTGTCTCTCTCTGGCTCTCACTCTCTCTTTCTCTCTCTGTCCCAATGGCCCTGTGCCCAATGGCCCTGTGCCCAGTGACTCTGTGCACAATGACCTTTGCACAGTGACCATGTACCCAGTGACCCTATGCCCAATGACCCTGTGCCCAGAGACCCTGTGTCCAATGACAATGTGCCCAATGACCCTATGCCCAATGACCCTGTGCCCAGTGACCCTGTGTCCAATGACCCTGTGCCCAATGACCCTATGCCCAGTGACCCTGTACCCAATGACCCTGTTTCCAATGACCCTGTGCCCAATGACCCTGTGTCCAATGACCCTGTGCCCAATGACCCTGTGCCCAATGACCCTGTGCCCAATGACCCTGTGCCCAGTGACCCTGTGTCCAATGACCCTGTACCCAGTGACCCTATGCACAATGACCCTGTGCCCAGTGAACCTGTGTCCAATGACCCTGTGCCCAATGACCCTGTGCCCAATGATCCTGTGCCCAGTGACCCTGTGTCCAATGACCCTGTACCCAGTGACCCTATGCACAATGACCCTGTGTCCAATGACCCTGTGCCCAATGACCCTGTGCCCAATGACCCTGTACCCAATGACCCTGTGTCCAATGACCCTGTGCCCAATGACCCTGTGCCCAATGACCCTGTGCCCAGTGACACTGTGCCCAATGACCCTGTGTCCAATGACCCTGTGCCCAATGACCATGTGCCCAATGACCCTGTACCCAGTGACCCTGTACCCAATGACCCTGTGTCCAGTCACCCTGTGCCCAGTGACCCTGTGCCCAATGACCCTGTGCCCAGTGACCCTGTGCCCAATGACCCTGTGCCCAGTGACCCTGTGCCCTATGACCCTGTGCCCAATAACCCTGTGCCCAATGACCCTGTGTCCAATGAACCTGTGCCCAATGACCCTGTTCCCAATGACCCTGTGCCCAGTGACCCTGTGTCCAGTGACCCTGTACCCAATGACCCTGTGCCCAATGATCCTGTGCCCAATGACCCTGTGCCCAATGACCCTGTGCCCAATGACCCTGTGCCCAGTGACCCTGTGCCCAATGATCCTGTGCCCACTGACGCTGTATCCAATGGCCCTTTGCCCAATGACCCTGTGCTCAATGACCCTGTGCCCAACGACCCTGTGCCCAATGACCCTGTGTCCAATGACCCTGTGACCAGTGACCCTGTGCCCAATGATCCTGTGCCCAGTGACCCTGTGCCCAATGACCCTCTGTCCAATGACCCTGTGCCCAATGACCCTGTGCCCAGTGACCCTGTGTCCAGTGACCCTATGCCCAATGACCCTGTGCCCAGTGACCCTGTGCCCAATGATCATGTGCCCAATGACCCTGTGCCCAGTGACCCTGTACCCAATGACCCTGTGCCCAATGACCCTGTGCCCAGTGACCCTGTGCCCAGTGACCCTGTACCCAATGACCCTGTGCCCAATGACCCTGTGCCCAATGACCCTGTGCTCAGTGACCCAGTGCCCAATGACCCTGTGCTCAATGATCCTGTGCCCAGTGACCCTGTGCCCAATGAGCCTGTGCCCAATGACCATGTACCCAGTGACCCTGTGCCCTATGACCCTGTGCCCAATGACCCTGTGCCCAATGACCCTGTGTCCAATGAACCTGTGCCCAATGACCCTGTTCCCAATGACCCTGTGCCCAGTGACCCTGTGTCCAGTGAGCCTGTACCCAATGACCCTGTGCCCAGTGACCCTGTGCCCAATGACCCTGTGCCCAATGACCCTGTGCCCAATGACCCTGTGCCCAGTGACCCTGTGCCCAGTGACCCTGTGCCCAATTATCCTGTGCCCACTGACGCTGTACCCAATGGCCCTTTGCCCAATGACCCTGTGCCCAATGACCCTGTGCCCAGTGACCCTGTGCCCAATGACCCTGTGCCCAGTGATTCTGTGCCCAATGACCCTGTGCCCAGTGACCCTGTGCCCAGTGACCCTGTACCCAATGACCCTGTGCCAAATGACCCTGTGCCCAATGACCATATGCCCAGTGACCCTGTACCCAATGACCCTGTGCCCAATGACACTGTGCCCAATGACCCTGTGCCCAGTGACCCTGTACCCAATGACCCTGTGTCCAATGACCCTGTGCCCAATGACCCTGTGCCCAGTGACCCTGTGTCCAATGACCCTGTGCCCAATGACCCTGTGCCCAATGACCCTGTACCCAATGACCCTGTGTCCAATGACCCTGTGCCCAATGACCCTGTGCCCAATGACCCTGTGCCCAGTGACACTGTGCCCAATGACCCTGTGTCCAATGACCCTGTGCCCAATGACCATGTGCCCAATGACCCTGTACCCAGTGACCCTGTACCCAATGACCCTGTGTCCAGTCACCCTGTGCCCAGTGACCCTGTGCCCAATGACCCTGTGCCCAGTGACCCTGTGCCCAATGACCCTGTGCCCAGTGACCCTGTGCCCTATGACCCTGTGCCCAATAACCCTGTGCCCAATGACCCTGTGTCCAATGAACCTGTGCCCAATGACCCTGTTCCCAATGACCCTGTGCCCAGTGACCCTGTGTCCAGTGACCCTGTACCCAATGACCCTGTGCCCAATGATCCTGTGCCCAATGACCCTGTGCCCAATGACCCTGTGCCCAATGACCCTGTGCCCAGTGACCCTGTGCCCAATGATCCTGTGCCCACTGACGCTGTATCCAATGGCCCTTTGCCCAATGACCCTGTGCTCAATGACCCTGTGCCCAACGACCCTGTGCCCAATGACCCTGTGTCCAATGACCCTGTGACCAGTGACCCTGTGCCCAATGATCCTGTGCCCAGTGACCCTGTGTCCAATGACCCTGTGCCCAATGACCCTGTGCCCAATGACCCTGTGCTCAGTGACCCAGTGCCCAATGACCCTGTGCTCAATGATCCTGTGCCCAGTGACCCTGTGCCCAATGAGCCTGTGCCCAATGACCATGTACCCAGTGACCCTGTGCCCAATGACCCTGTGCCCAATGACCCTGTGCCCAGTGATTCTGTGCCCAATGACCCTGTGTCCAATGACCCTGTGCCCAATGACCCTGTGCCCAATGATCCTGTGCCCAATGACCCTGTGCCCAATGACCCTGTGATCAGTGACCCTGTGCCCAATGACCCTGTGCCCAATGACCCTGTGCCCAGTGACCCTGTGCCCAATGACCCTGTGCCCAATGACCTGTGCTCAGTGACACTATGCCCAATGACCCTGTGCCCAGTGACCCTGTGCCCAATGACCCTGTGCCCAAAGACCCTGTGTTCAGTGACCCTGTGCCCAATGACCCTGTGCCCAGTGACCCTGTGCCCAATGACCCTGTGCCCAATGACCCTGTGCCCAGTGACCCTGTGCCCAATGACCTTGTGCCCAATGACCCTGTGTCCAATGACCCTGTGCCCAATGACCCTGTGCTCAGTGACCCTGTGCCCAATGACCCTGTGCCCAATGACCCTGTACCCAATGGCCCTGTGCCCAGTGACCCTGTGCCCTATTACCCTGTGCCCAATGACCCTGTGCCCAGGGACCCTGTGCCCTATGACCCTGTGCCCAATGACCCTGTGCCCAATGACCCTGTGTCCAATGAACCTGTGCCCAATGACCCTGTTCCCAATTACCCTGTGCCCAATGACCCTGTGCCCAGTGACCCTGTGCCCAATGACCCTGTGCCCAATGACCCTGTGCTCAGTGACCCTGTGCCCAATGACCCTGTGCCCAGTGACCATGTGCCCAATGACCCTGTGCCCAATGACCCTGTGCCCAGTGACCTTGTGCCCAATGACCCTGTGCCCAATGACCCTGTGTCCAATGACCCTGTGCCCAATGACCCTGTGCCCAATGACCTTGTGCTCAGTGACCCTGTGCCCAATGACCCTGTGCCCAATGACCCTGTACCCAATGTCCCTGTGCCCTATTACACTGTGCCCAATGACCCTGTGCCCAGTGACCCTGTGCCCTATGACCCTGTGCCCAATGACCCTGTGCCCAATGACCCTGTGTCCAATGAACCTGTGCCCAATGACCCTGTTCCCAATGACCCTGTGCCCAGTGACCCTGTGTCCAGTGAGCCTGTACCCAATGACCCTGTGCCCAGTGACCCTGTGCCCAATGACCCTGTGCCCAATGACCCTGTGCCCAGTGACCCTGTGCCCAGTGACCCTGTGCCCAATTATCCTGTGCCCACTGACGCTGTACCCAATGGCCCTTTGCCCAATAACCCTGTGCCCAATGACCCTGTGCCCAGTGACCCTGTGCCCAATGACCCTGTGCCCAGTGATTCTGTGCCCAATGACCCTGTGCCCAGTGACCCTGTGCCCAGTGACCCTGTACCCAATGACCCTGTGCCAAATGACCCTGTGCCCAATGACCATATGCCCAGTGACCCTGTACCCAATGACCCTGTGCCCAATGACACTGTGCCCAATGACCCTGTGCCCAGTGACCCTGTACCCAATGACCCTGTGTCCAATGACCCTGTGCCCAATGACCCTGTGCCCAGTGACCCTGTGCCCAATGACCCTGTGCCCAATGACCCTGTGTCCAGTGACCCTGTGCCCAATGACCCTGTACCCAATGACCCTGTGCCCAATGACCCTGTGCCCAGTGACCCTGTACCCAATGACCCTGTGTCCAATGACCCTGTGCCCAATGACCCTGTGCCCAGTGACCCTGTGCCCAATGACCCTGTGCCCAATGACCCTGTGCCCAATGACCCTGTGTCCAGTGACCCTGTGCCCAATGAACCTGTGTCCAGTGACCCTGTACCCAATGACCCTGTGCCCAATGATCCTGTGCCTAGTGACCCTCTGCCCAATGACCCTGTGCCCAGTGACCCTGTGTCCAATGACCCTCTGCTCAGTGACCCTGTGCCCAATGACCTTGTACCCAATGACCCTGTGCCCAGTGACCCTGTGTTCAATGACCCTGTGCCCAATGACCCTGTGCCCAATGATCTTGTGCCCAGTGACCCTGTGCCCAATGACCCTGTGCCCAATGACCCTGTGCCCAATGACCCTGTGCTCAGTGACCCTGTGCTCAATGACCCTGTGCCCAGTGTCCCTGTGCCCAATGACCTTGTGCCCAATGACCCTGTGCCCAATGACCCTGTGCCCAGTGACACTGTGCCCAATGACCCTGTGCCCAATGACCCTGTGCCCAATGACCCTGTGCTCAGTGACCCTGTGCCCAATGACCCTGTGCCCAGTGACCCTGTTCCCAATGACCCTGTGCCCAATGACCCTGTGCCCAGTGACCCTGTGCCCAATGACCCTGTGTCCAATGACCCTGTGCCCAATGACCCTGTGCACAGTGACCTTGTGCCCAGTGACCCTGTGCCCAATGACCCTGTGCCCAATGACCCTGTGCCCAGTGACCCTGTGCCCAATGACCCTGTGCCCAATGACCCTGTGCCCAATGACCCTGTGCTCAGTGACCCTGTGCTCAATGACCGTGTTCCCAGTGAAACATAGAAAATACGTAGAAAATAGGTGCAGGAGTAGGCTATTTGGCCCTTCGAGCCTGCACCGCCATTCAATAAGATCATGGCTGATCATTCACCTCAGTACCCCTTTCCTGCTTTCTCTCCATACCCCTTGATCCATTTAGCCGTAAGGGCCATATCTAACTCCGTTTTGAATATATCCAATGAACTGGCCTCAACAACTCTCTGCACTGGGGAATTCCACAGATTCACAATTCTCTGATTGAAGAAGTTTCTCCTCATCTCGGTCCTAAAAGGCTTACTCCTTATCCTTAGACTGTGACCCCTGGTTCTGGACTTCCCCAACATCGGGAACATTCTTCCCGCATCTAACCTGTCCAGTCCCGTCAGTATTTTATATGTTTCTATGAGATCCCCTCTCATTCTTCGAAACTCCAGTGAATATAAGCCTAGTCGATCCAGTCTTTCTTCATATGTCAGTCCAGCCATCCCGGGAATCAGTCTGGTGAACCTTCGCTGCACTCCCTCAATAGCAAGAACGTCCTTCCTCAGATTAGGAGACCAAAACTGTACACAATATTCCAGGTGAGACCTCACCAAGGCCCTGTACAACTGCAGTAAGACCTCCCTGCTCCTATACTCAAATCCTCTCGCTATGAAGGCCAACATACCATTTGCCTTCTTCACCGCCTGCTGTACCTGCATGGCCAACTTTCAATGACTGATGTACCATGACACCCAGGTCTCGTTGCACCTCCCCTTTTCCTAATCTGCCACCATTTAGATAGTAATCTGCCTTTCTGTTTTTGTCACCAAAATGGATAACCTCACATGTATCTACATGACTACAACGTTGTTTTTTTTTTACAGGGTAACCATGATTCCCGCTGTGCTTCTCGTGACGGCCTCTCTGGTTTTTGGAGGAAGTTGGCACTATGGGTAGGAAGTGTTTTTATTCCCATGTCTGGTCGTTGCAGCCTACCCCAGCCCCCAGCCGGGACTGGGTCAGGGAGCAGTGTCTCTAAGAACACAAGAAATAGGAGCAGGAGTCGGCCATTCGGCCCCTCGAGCCTGCTCCGTCATTTGGAAAGCAGTGACAGGATGAAAGGGAAATCATGCTTGACAAATCTTCTAGAATTTTTTGAGGATGTAACTAGTAGAGTGGACAAGGGAGAACCAGTGGATGTGGTGTACTTGGACTTTCCAAAGGCTTTTGACAAGGTCCCACACAAGAGATTGTTGTGCAAAATGAAAGCACATGGTATTGGGGGTAATGTCCTGACGTGGATAGAGAACTGGTTGGCAGACAGGAAGCAGAGAGTGCGAATAAACGGGTCCTTTTCAGAATGGCAGGCAGTGACTAGTGGGGCACCACAGGGTTCAGTGCTGGGACCCCAGCTCTTTACAATATACATTAATGATTTAGATGAAGGAATTGAGTGTAATATCTCCAAGTTTGCAGATGACACCAAGCTGGGTGGCGGTGTGAGCTGTGAGGAGGATGCTAAGAGGCTGCAGGGTGACTTGGACAGGTTAGGTGAATGGGCAAATGCATGGCAGATGCAGTATAATGAGGATAAATGTGAGGTTATCCACTTTGGTGGCAAAAACAGGAAGGCAGAATATTAGCTGAATGGTGACAGATTAGGAAAAGGGGAGGTGCAACGAGACCTGGGTGTCATGGTACATCAGTCATTGAAAGTTGGCCATGCAGGTACAGCAGGCGGTGAAGAAGGCAAATGGTATGTTGGCCTTCATAGTGAGAGGATTTGAGTATAGGAGCAGGGAGGTCTTACTGCAGTTGTACAGGGCCTTGGTGAGGCCACACCTGGAATATTGTGTTCCGTTTTGGTCTCCTAATCTGAGGAAGGACGTTCTTGCTATTGAGGGAGTGCAGCGAAGGTTCACCAGACTGATTCCCGGGATGGCAGGACTGACATATGAGGAGAGAATGGATCGACTAACTTATATTCACTGGAATTTAGAAGAATGAGAGGGGATTTCATAGAAACATATAAAATTCTGACGGGACTGGACAGATTAGATGCAGGAAGAATGTTCCCGATGTTGGGGAAGTCCAGAACCAGGGGTCACAGTCTAAGGATAAGGAGTAAGCCATTTAGGACCAAGATGAGGAGAAACTTCTTCACCCAGAGAGTGGTGAACCTGTGGAATTCTCTACCACAGAAAGTTGTTGAGGCCAGTTTATTGGATATATTCAACAGGGAGTTAGATGTGGCCCTGACAGCTAAAGGTATCAAGGGGTATGGAGAGAAAGCAGGAATGAGGTACTGAGGTGAATGATCAGCCATGATCTTATTGAATGGCGGTGCAGGCTAGAAGGAGCGAATGGCCTACTCCTGCACCTATTTTCTATGTTTCTATTCAATACGATCATGGCTGATCTGATCTTGGCCTCAACTCCACTTCCCTGCCCCCTCCCCATAACCCTTGACTCCCTTATTGCATAAAGCCCAACCATCCAATCTCTATTCTGGATCCAGCATCAATACCGAGTATTGTTCTTTATAAAGATCGCGGCCCCCCTGGGTTTCGGGAGTTGTTCCAACATAGCCTGGCCGACGCTCGCTCTCCTGCAATCTCACACACTCGCTGTGGAGCCGAGCTGGGGGCTGAGATGCCAATGTTCAGTTGCTGCTGATTCATTCGCTGAGCGTTGGTGGGGCTGTCGTCAGGGGGTAGAAAGGGGCGTAGACACGGCACTCAACTTCAGGAGAGAGGCCCAGGTCCGATTTATACCCACTCTAAAGGGAGGAAAACATATCTTCACCCGGAGTGCAGCAGCACATCAACCAGTGATCTCCCAGTGACAATCCCTCAGTGCCCCTCTCCCAGTGCTGCCCCTCTCCCAGTGCTGTCACTAATAGACGGGCCCTGGTATATCGGTGATCACAGTGTATCACAGAGTTACAATGTGTGTGTTTAGTGTGAGAGAGGATTATATCTCACTGTGGTATATCGGTGATCACAGCGTATCACAGAGTTACAATGTGGGTGTTTAGTGAGAGAGGATTATATCTCACTGTGGTATATCGGTGATCACAGTGTATCAGAGAGTTACAATGTGAGTGTTTAGTGAGAGAGAGGATTATATCTCACTGTGGTATATCGGTGATCACAGTGTATCACAGAGTTACAATGTGGGTGTTTAGTGAGAGAGAGGATTATATCTCACTGTGGTATATCGGTGATCACAGTGTATCACAGAGTTACAATGTGTGTGTTTAGTGTGAGAGAGGATTATATCTCACTGTGGTATATCGGTGATCACAGTGTATCAGACAGTTACAATGTGTGTGTTTAGTGTGAGAGAGGATTATATCTCACTGTGGTATATCGGTGATCACAGTGTATCAGAGAGTTACAATGTGTGTGTTTAGTGAGAGAGGATTATATCTCACTGTGGTATATCGGTGATCACAGTGTATCACAGAGTTACAATGTGTGTCTTTAGTGAGAGAGGATTATATCTCACTGTGGTATATCGGTGATCACAGTGTATCAGAGAGTTACAATGTGTGTGTTTAGTGTGAGAGAGGATTATATCTCACTGTGGTATATCGGTGATCACAGTGTATCACAGAGTTACAATGTGTGTGTTTAGTGTGAGAGAGGATTATATCTCACTGTGGTATATCGGTGATCACAGTGTATCACAGAGTTACAATGTGTGTGTTTAGTGTGAGAGAGGATTATATCTCACTGTGGTATATCGGTGATCACAGTGTATCAGAGAGTTACAATGTGTGTGTTTAGTGTGAGAGAGGATTATATCTCACTGTGGTATATCGGTGATCACAGTGTATCAGAGAGTTACAATGTGTGTGTTTAATGTGAGAGAGGATTATATCTCACTGTGGTACATCGGTGATCACAGTGTATCAGAGAGTTACAATGTGTGTGTTTAGTGTGTGAGAGGATTATATCTCACTGTGGTATATCGGTGATCACAGTGTATCACAGAGTTACAATGTGTGTGTTTAGTGTGAGAGAGGATTATATCTCACTGTGGTATATCGGTGATCACAGTGTATCAGAGAGTTACAATGTGTGTGTTTAGTGAGAGAGGATTATATCTCACTGTGGTATATCGGCGATCACAGCGTATCATATAAGAACATAAGAATTAGGAACAGGAGTAGGCCATCTAGCCCCTCAAGCCTGCTCCGCCATTCAACAAGATCATGGCTGATCTGGCCGTGGACTCAGCTCCACTTACCCGCCCGCTCCCCGTAACCCTTAATTCCCTTATTGGTTAAAAATCTATCTATCTGTGACTTGAATACATTCAATGAGCTAGCCTCAACTGCTTCCTTGGGCAGAGAATTCTACAGATTCACAACCCTCTGGGAGAAGAAATTCCTTCTCAACTCAGTTTTAAATTGGCTCCCCCGTATTTTGAGGCTGTGCCCCCGGGTTCTAGTCTCCCCGACCAGTGGAAACAACCTCTCTGCCTCTATCTTGTCTATCCCTTTCATTATTTTAAATGTTTCTATAAGATCATCCCTCATCCTTCTGAACTCCAACGAGTAAAGACCCAGTCTACTCAATCTATCATCATAAGGTAACCCCCTCATCTCCGGAATCAGCCAAGTGAATCGTCTCTGTACCCCCTCCAAAGCTAGTATATCCTTCCTTAAGTAAGGTGACCAAAACTGCACGCAGTACTCCAGGTGCGGCCTCACCAATACCCTATACAGTTGCAGCAGGACCTCCCTGCTTTTGTACTCCATCCCTCTCGCAATGAAGGCCAACATTCCATTCGCCTTCCTGATTACCTGCTGCACCTGCAAACTAACCTTTAGGGATTCATGCACAAGGACCCCCAGGTCCCTCTGCACCGCAGCATGTTGTAATTTCTCCCCATTCAAATAATATTCCCTTTTACTGTTTTTTTTATCCAAGGTGGATGACCTCACATTTACCGACATTGTAATCCATCTGCCAAACCTTAGCCCATTCGCTTAACCTATCTAAATCTCTTTGCAGCCTCTCTGTGTCCTCTACACAACCCACTTTCCCACTAATCTTTGTGTCATCTGCAAATTTTGTTACACTACACTCTGTCCCCTCTTCCAGGTCATCTATGTATATTGTAAACAGTTGTGGTCCCAGCACCGATCCCTGTGGCACACCACTAACCACCGATCTCCAACCCGAAAAGGACCCATTTATCCCGACTCTCTGCTTTCTGTTAGCCAGCCAATTCTCTATCCATGCTAATACATTTCCTCTGACTCTGCGTACCTTTATCTTCTGCAGTAACCTTTTGTGTGGCACCTTATCGAATGCCTTTTGGAAATCTAAATACACCACATCCATCGGTATATCTCTATCCACCATGCTCGTTATATCCTCAAAGAATTCCAGTAAATTAGTTAAACATGATTTCCTCTTCATGAATCCATATTGCGTCTGCTTGATTGCACTATTCCTATCTAGATGTCCCGCTATTTCTTCCTTAATGATAGTTTCAAGCATTTTCCCCACTACAGATGTTAAACTAACCGGCCTATAGTAACCTGCCTTTTGTCTGCCCCCTTTTTTAAACAGAGGCGTTACATTAGCTGCTTTCCAATCCGCTGGTACCTCCCCAGAGTCCAGAGAATTTTGGTAGATTATAACGAATGCATCTGCTATAACTTCCGCCATCTCTTTTAATACCCTGGGATGCATTTCAGCAGGACCAGGGGACAGATTTACAATGTGGATATTTAGTGTGAGAGAGGATTATATCTCACTGTGGTATATCGGTGATCACAGTGTATCAGAGAGTTCCAATGTGAGTGTTTAGTGAGAGGGAGGATTATATCTCACTGTGGTATATCGGTGATCACAGTGTATCAGAGAGTTCCAATGTGTGTGTTTTGTCTGAGAGAGAGGATTATATCTCACTGTGGTATATCGGTGATCACAGTGTATCAGAGAGTTACAATGTGGGTGTTTAGTGAGAGAGGATTATATCTCACTGTGGTATATCGGTGATCACAGTGTATCAGAGAGTTACAATGTGTGTGTTTAGTGAGAGAGAGAGGATTATATCTCACTGTGGTATATCGGCGATCACAGTGTATCAGAGAGTTACAATGTGTGTGTTTAGTGAGAGAGAGAGGATTATATCTCACTGTGGTATATCGGTGATCACAGTGTATCAGAGAGTTACAATGTGTGTGTTTAGTGTGAGAGAGGATTATATCTCACTGTGGTATATCGGTGATCACAGTGTATCACAGAGTTACAATGTGTGTGTTTAATGTGAGAGAGGATTATATCTCACTGTGGTATATCGGTGATCACAGTGTATCAGAGAGTTACAATGTGTGTGTTTAGTGTGTGAGAGGATTATATCTCACTGTGGTATATCGGTGATCACAGTGTATCACAGAGTTACAATGTGTGTGTTTAGTGTGAGAGAGGATTATATCTCACTGTGGTATATCGGTGATCACAGTGTATCACAGAGTTACAATGTGTGTGTTTAATGTGAGAGAGGATTATATCTCACTGTGGTATATCGGTGATCACAGTGTATCAGAGAGTTACAATGTGTGTGTTTAGTGAGAGAGGATTATATCTCACTGTGGTATATCGGCGATCACAGCGTATCATATAAGAACATAAGAATTAGGAACAGGAGTAGGCCATCTAGCCCCTCAAGCCTGCTCTGCCATTCAATAAGATCATGGCTGATCTGGCCGTGGACTCAGCTCCACTTACCCGCCCGCTCCCCGTAACCCTTAATTCCCTTATTGGTTAAAAATCTATCTATCTGTGACTTGAATACATTCAATGAGCTAGCCTCAACTGCTTCCCTGGGCAGAGAATTCCACAGATTCACAACCCTCTGGGAGAAGAAATTCCTTCTCAACTCAGTTTTAAATTGGCTCCCCCGTATTTTGAGGCTGTGCCCCCGGGTTCTAGTCTCCCCGACCAGTGGAAACAACCTCTCTGCCTCTATCTTGTCTATCCCTTTCATTATTTTAAATGTTTCTATAAGATCATCCCTCATCCTTCTGAACTCCAACGAGTAAAGACCCAGTCTACTCAATCTATCATCATAAGGTAACCCCCTCATCTCCGGAATCAGCCAAGTGAATCGTCTCTGTACCCCCTCCAAAGCTAGTATATCCTTCCTTAAGTAAGGTGACCAAAACTGCACGCAGTACTCCAGGTGCGGCCTCACCAATACCCTGTACAGTTGCAGCAGGATCTCCCTGCTTTTGTACTCCATCCCTCTCGCAATGAAGGCCAACATTCCATTCGCCTTCCTGATTACCTGCTGCACCTGCAAACTAACCTTTAGGGATTCATGCACAAGGACCCCCAGGTCCCTCTGCACCGCAGCATGTTGTAATTTCTCCCCATTCAAATAATATTCCCTTTTACTGTTTTTTTTATCCAAGGTGGATGACCTCACATTTACCGACATTGTAATCCATCTGCCAAACCTTAGCCCATTCGCTTAACCTATCTAAATCTCTTTGCAGCCTCTCTGTGTCCTCTACACAACCCACTTTCCCACTAATCTTTGTGTCATCTGCAAATTTTGTTACACTACACTCTGTCCCCTCTTCCAGGTCATCTATGTATATTGTAAACAGTTGTGGTCCCAGCACCGATCCCTGTGGCACACCACTAACCACCGATCTCCAACCCGAAAAGGACCCATTTATCCCGACTCTCTGCTTTCTGTTAGCCAGCCAATTCTCTATCCATGCTAATACATTTCCTCTGACTCTGCGTACCTTTATCTTCTGCAGTAACCTTTTGTGTGGCACCTTATCGAATGCCTTTTGGAAATCTAAATACACCACATCCATCGGTATATCTCTATCCACCATGCTCGTTATATCCTCAAAGAATTCCAGTAAATTAGTTAAACATGATTTCCTCTTCATGAATCCATATTGCGTCTGCTTGATTGCACTATTCCTATCTAGATGTCCCGCTATTTCTTCCTTAATGATAGTTTCAAGCATTTTCCCCACTACAGATGTTAAACTAACCGGCCTATAGTAACCTGCCTTTTGTCTGCCCCCTTTTTTAAACAGAGGCGTTACATTAGCTGCTTTCCAATCCGCTGGTACCTCCCCAGAGTCCAGAGAATTTTGGTAGATTATAACGAATGCATCTGCTATAACTTCCGCCATCTCTTTTAATACCCTGGGATGCATTTCAGCAGGACCAGGGGACAGATTTACAATGTGGATATTTAGTGTGAGAGAGGATTATATCTCACTGTGGTATATTGGCGATCACGGTGTATCAGAGAGTTACAATGTGGGTGTTTAGTGAGAGAGAGGATTATATCTCACTGTGGTATATCGGTGATCACAGTGTATCAGAGAGTTCCAATGTGAGTGTTTAGTGAGAGGGAGGATTATATCTCACTGTGGTATATCGGTGATCACAGTGTATCAGAGAGTTCCAATGTGTGTGTTTTGTCTGAGAGAGAGGATTATATCTCACTGTGGTATATCGGTGATCACAGTGTATCAGAGAGTTACAATGTGGGTGTTTAGTGAGAGAGGATTATATCTCACTGTGGTATATCGGTGATCACAGTGTATCAGAGAGTTACAATGTGTGTGTTTAGTGAGAGAGAGAGGATTATATCTCACTGTGGTATATCGGCGATCACAGTGTATCAGAGAGTTACAATGTGTGTGTTTAGTGAGAGAGAGAGGATTATATCTCACTGTGGTATATCGGTGATCACAGTGTATCAGAGAGTTACAATGTGTGTGTTTAGTGTGAGAGAGGATTATATCTCACTGTGGTATATCGGCGATCACAGTGTATCAGAGAGTTACAATGTGTGTGTTTAGTGAGAGAGAGAGGATTATATCTCACTGTGGTATATCGGCGATCACAGTGTATCAGAGAGTTACAATGTGTGTGTTTAGTGAGAGAGAGAGGATTATATCTCACTGTGGTATATCGGTGATCACAGTGTATCAGAGAGTTACAATGTGTGTGTTTAGTGAGAGAGAGAGGATTATATCTCACTGTGGTATATCGGTGATCACAGTGTATCAGAGAGTTACAATGTGTGTGTTTTGTCTGAGAGAGAGGATTATATCTCACTGTGGTATATCGGTGATCACAGTGTATCACAGAGTTACAATGTGGGTGTTTAGTGAGAGAGGATTATATCTCACTGTGGTATATCGGCGATCACAGTGTATCAGAGAGTTACAATGTGTGTGTTTAGTGAGAGAGAGAGGATTATATCTCACTGTGGTATATCGGTGATCACAGTGTATCAGAGAGTTACAATGTGGGTGTTTAGTGTGAGAGAGGATTATATCTCACTGTGGTATATCGGCGATCACAGTGTATCAGAGAGTTACAATGTGGGTGTTTAGTGTGAGAGAGGATTATATCTCACTGTGGTATATCGGCGATCACAGTGTATCAGAGAGTTACAATGTGTGTGTTTTGTCTGAGAGAGAGGATTATATCTCACTGTGGTATATCGGTGATCACAGTGTATCAGAGAGTTACAATGTGTGTGTTTAGTGTGAGAGAGGATTATATCTCACTGTGGTATATTGGCGATCACAGTGTATCAGAGAGTTACAATGTGTGTGTTTAGTGTGTGAGAGGATTATATCTCACTGTGGTATATCGGTGATCACAGTGTATCAGAGAGTTACAATGTGAGTGTTTAGTGAGAGAGAGGATTATATCTCACTGTGGTATATCGGTGATCACAGTGTATCAGAGAGTTCCAATGTGGGTGTTTAGTGTGTGAGAGGATTATATCTCACTGTGGTATATCGGTGATCACAGTGTATCAGAGAGTTACAATGTGAGTGTTTAGTGAGAGAGAGGATTATATCTCACTGTGGGTGGTATATCGGTGATCACAGTGTATCAGAGAGTTACAATGTGTGTGTTTAGTGTGAGAGAGGATTATATCTCACTGTGGTATATTGGCGATCACAGTGTATCAGAGAGTTACAATGTGTGTGTTTAGTGTGTGAGAGGATTATATCTCACTGTGGTATATCGGTGATCACAGTGTATCAGAGAGTTACAATGTGAGTGTTTAGTGAGAGAGAGGATTATATCTCACTGTGGTATATCGGTGATCACAGTGTATCAGAGAGTTCCAATGTGGGTGTTTAGTGTGTGAGAGGATTATATCTCACTGTGGTATATCGGTGATCACAGTGTATCAGAGAGTTACAATGTGAGTGTTTAGTGAGAGAGAGGATTATATCTCACTGTGGTATATCGGCGATCACAGTGTATCAGAGAGTTACAATGTGTGTGTTTTGTCTGAGAGAGAGGATTATATCTCACTGTGGTATATCGGTGATCACAGTGTATCAGAGAGTTACAATGTGGGTGTTTAGTGAGAGAGGATTATATCTCACTGTGGTATATCGGTGATCACAGTGTATCAGAGAGTTACAATGTGTGTGTTTAGTGTGAGAGAGGATTATATCTCACTGTGGTATATCGGTGATCACAGTGTATCAGAGAGTTACAATGTGTGTGTTTTGTCTGAGAGAGAGGATTATATCTCACTGTGGTATATCATACTCTGCAATGTATCAGAGAGTTACAATGAGGATCTGAATGTGATATTTACAGGACGTGAAAAATGTGTAATTATAGATTTCTGAACATATTGAGCTGTTAATTTATTCCATGTTATTTTTACACAGGAGAGCAGACCCCCTCTTTGCGACCCGACAGTGCTCGAAGTTTGATGTTCTGTGTACCGCTTCCGATTACCAGGTAATGGAACCCCGAGACATCTTATGTCCCTGCTTTTAAGTTTGTGTTTCGTCTCCATACTCATTCCTTGTGGCGATGTGCACAGATCACCGAGTGAACCTCAACTACATCCCAATGGCTGGGTGATCTTCATATTCGACACTACACCAGTGCAGTATTACAGAGTAAGACACAGAAGCAGTTGGGCCCCTCGAGCCTGCTCCACCATTCAATAAGGTCCATGGCTAATCTTCTACCTCAACTCCACTTCCCCGCCCAATCCCCATATCCCTTGATTCTCTCAGTTACCAAAAATCTATCGATCTCTGTCTTGATTATACTCAAAGACTGAGCCTCCACAGCCCTCTGGGGCAGAGAATTCCAGAGATTCATCATCCTCTGAGTGAAGAAATTCCTCCTCATCTCAGTCCTAAATGGCCGACCCATTTATCCTGAGACTGTGACCCCTGGTTCTAGACTCCCCAGCCCGGGGGAAACATCCTCTCAGCATCTACCCAGTCAATCCCCTCAGAATCTTGTATTTTTCAATCAGATCACCTCTCATTCTTCTAAACTCCGGAGAGTCTAGGTCCATTCTACACAATCTCTCATCATAGGACAACCCTCTCAGCCCAGGAATCAGTCTGGTAAACCTCCGTTGTACCATCTCCCAGGCAAGTATATCCTTCCTTAGATAAGGAGACCCAAACTGTGCCCAGTACTCCAGGTGTGATCTCACCAGGGCCCTGTACAATCGTAGCAAGACTTCCTTACTCTTAGAAAATAAGAAACATAGAAAATAGGTGCAGGAGTAGGCCATTCGGCCCTTCGAGCCTGCACCACCATTCAATATGATCATGGCTGATCATTCACTTCCGTACCCCATTCCTGCTTTCTCTCCATACCCCTTGATACCTTTAGCCGTAAGGGCCACATCCAACTCCCTTTTGAATATATCCAACGAACTGGCCTCAACAACTTTCTGTGTTAGAGAATTCCACAGGTTAACCACTCTCTGGGTGAAGAAGTTTCTTCTCATTTCGGTCCTAAATGGCTTACCCCTTATCCTTAGACTGTGACCCCTGGTTCTGGACTTCCCCAACATCGTTAACATTCTTCCTGCATCTAACCTGTCCAGTCCCGTCAGAATTTTATATGTTTCTATGAGATCCCCTCTCATTCTTCTAAACTCCAGTGAGTTCAGGCCCAGTCGATCCAGTCTCTCCTCATATGTCAGTCCCGCCATCCCGGGAATCAGTCTGGTGAACCTTCGCTGACACGTGGGTGTCAATAGCACAAACGTCCTTCCTCAGATTAGGAGACCAAAACTGAACACAATATTCCAGGTGAGGCCTCACCAAGGTCCTGTACAACTGCAGTAAGACCTCCCTGCTCCTATACTCAAATCCTCTCGCTATGAAGGCCAACATGCCATTTGCCTTCTTCACCACCTGCTGTACCTGCATGACAAACTTCAATGACTGATGTACCATGACACCCAGGTCTCGTTGCACCTTCCCTTTTCCTAATCTGTCACCATTCAGATAATAATCTGCCTTCCTGTTTTTGCCCCCAAAGTGGATAACCTCATTTATCCACATTATACTGCATCTGCCATGCATTTGCCCACTCACCTAACCTGTCCAAGTCACCCTGCAGCCTCTTAGCATCCTCCTCACAGCTCACACCGCCACCCAGCTTAGTGTCATCTGCAAACTTGGAGATATTACACTCAATTCCCTCATCTAAATCATTAATGTATATTGTAAATAGCTGGGGTCCCAGCACTGAGCCCTGCGGCACCCCACTAGTCACTGCCTGCCATTCTGAAAAGGACCCGTTTATCCCGACTCTCTGCTTCCTGTCTGCCAACCAGTTCTCTATCCATGTCAGTACATTACCCCCAATACCACGTTCGTTAATTTCCCACCGGAGCACTTTGGGAATCTTGAATTCACTTTATTTTTATTCATTCATAAGAACATAAGAAATAGGAGCAGGGGCAGGCCATACAGACCCTCGAGATTTCCTTACTGTTATACGGCAATCCCCTTGCAATAAAGGACAACGTGCCATTTGCCTTCTGACTTGCTTGCCGTACCTGCATTTAGGTCTGACTCTTTAAAGGAGAGAGTCACACGGGTCCCAATTGTGTCCGAGATCAGGGTGAAGAGCTCACCAGTTGTGTATCAATTGTGTCTGCACCAATGACCTTCATTTTCATTGCACAGGACTGTGACATTTTCCGTGTCTTTTTCAAAAGTGGATTCCCTGGATCTTAGCCCCAGGATCCCATCCATTTTCCGGGCCGCCCACACTCTGAATGTAAAAGTGGGGGGAGCTGTCCCAAGCTTCACTCTCCTGAAACCGGACTCAGTGTCAGCTGTAGCTCAGCTCAAAGAAAGAAAAGACAAAGACTTGCATTTACATAGCGCCTTTCACGACCACCGGACGCCTCAAAGTGCTTTAACACCAATGAAGTACTTTGGAGTGCAGTCACCATTGCAATGTGGGAAACGCGGCAGCCAATCTGTGCACAGCAAGATCCCACACACAGCAATGTGATAATGACCAGATAATCTATTTTTGTTGTTGATTGAGGGATCAATATTGGCCCCAGGACACCGGGGAGAACTCCCCTGCTCTTCTTCCAAATAGTGCCCCGGGATCTTTTACATCCACTCGAGAGGGCAGACGGGGCCTCGGTTTAACGTCTCATTTGAAAGACAGCACTTCCGACAGTGCGGCACTCCCTCAGTACTGCCCCTCCGACAGTGCGGCACTCCCTCAGTACTGCCCCTCCGATAGTGTGGCACTCCCTCAGTACTGCCCCTCCGATAGTGCGGCACTCCCTCAGTACTGTCCCTCTGACAGTGCGGCGCTCCCTCAGTACTGCCCCTCCGACAGTGCGGCACTCCCTCAGTACTTCCCCTCTGACAGTGCAGCACTCCCTCAGTACTGCCCCTCCGACAGTGCGGCGCTCCCTCAGTACTCCCCCTCCGACAGTGCGGCTCTCCCTCAGTACTGCCCCTCCGACAGTGCAGCACTCCCTCAGTACTGCCCCTCCGACAGTGCGGCACTCCCTCAGCACTGCCCCTCCGACAGTGCAGCACTCCCTCAGTACTGCCCCTCTGACAGTGCAGCACTCCCTCAGTACTGCCCCTCTGACAGTGCAGTACAGCACTCCCTCAGTACTGCCCCTCTGACAGTGCGGCTCTCCCTCAGTACTGCCCCTCTGACAGTGCAGTACGGCACTCCCTCAGTACTGCCCCTCCGACAGTGCGGCGCTCCCTCAGTACTGCCCCTCCGACAGTGCAGCACTCCCTAAGTACTGCCCCTCCGACAGTGCGGCGCTCCCTCAGTACTCCCCCTCCGACAGTGCGGCTCTCCCTCAGTACTGCCCCTCCGACAGTGCAGCACTCCCTCAGTACTGCCCCTCCGACAGTGCGGCGCTCCCTCAGTACTCCCCCTCCGACAGTGCGGCTCTCCCTCAGTACTGCCCCTCCGACAGTGCAGCACTCCCTCAGTACTGCCCCTCCGACAGTGCGGCGCTCCCTCAGTGCTCCCCCTCCGACAGTGCGGCTCTCCCTCAGTACTGCCCCTCCGACAGTGCAGCACTCCCTCAGTACTGCCCCTCCGGCAGTGCAGCACTCCCTCAGTACTGCCCCTCCGACAGTGCGGCGCTCCCTCAGTACTGCCCCTCCGACAGCGCAGTACGGGGCTCCCTCAGTACTACCCCTCCGACAGTGCAGTATGGTGCTCCCTCAGTACTACCCCTCCGACAGTGCGGTGCTCCCTCTACTACCCCTCCGACAGTGCGGTGCTCCCTCAGCACTGCCCCTCCGACAGTGCGGCACTCCCTCAGTACTGCCCCTCCGATAGTGTGGCACTCCCTCAGTACTGTCCCTCTGACAGTGTGGCACTCCCTCAGCATCGCCCCTCCGACAGTGCAGCACTCCCTCAGTACTTCCCCTCTGACAGTGCAGCACTCCCTCAGTACTACCCCTCCGACAGTGCGGTGCTCCCTCAGCACTGCCCCTCCGACAGTGCGGTGCTCCCTCAGTACTACCCCTCTGACAGTGCAGTGCTCCCTCAGTACTGCCCCTCCGACAGTGTGGTGCTCCCTCAGTACCACCCCTCCGACAGTGCAGTATGGTGCTCCCTAGTACTACCCCTCCGACAGTGCGGTGCTCCCTCAGTACTACCCCTCCGACAGTGCGGTGCTCCCTCAGTACTACCCCTCCGACAGTGCAGTATGGTGCTCCCTAGTACTACCCCTCCGACAGTGCGGTGCTCCCTCAGTACTACCCCTCCGACAGTGCGGTGCTCCCTCAGTACTACCCCTCCGACAGTGCAGTATGGTGCTCCCTAGTACTACCCCTCCGACAGTGCGGTGCTCCCTCAGTACTACCCCTCCGACAGTGCGGTGCTCCCTCAGTACTACCTCTCCGACAGTGCGGTGCTCCCTCAGCACTGCCCCTCCGACAGTGCGGTGCTCCCTCAGTACTACCCCTCCGACAGTGCGGTGCTCCCTCAGTACTACCCCTCCGACAGTGCGGCGCTCCCTCAGTACTACCCCTCCAACAGTGCGGGGCTCCCTCAGTACAGCCCCTCCGACAGCGCAGTATGGTGCTCCCTCAGTACTGCCCCTCCGACAGTGCGGTGCTCCCTCAGCACTGCCCCTCCGACAGCGCAGTATGGCGCTCCCTCAGTACTGCCCCTCCGACAGTGCGGTGCTCCCTCAGCACTGCCCCTCCGACAGCGCAGTATGGCGCTCCCTCTGTACTGCCCCTCAGACAGTGCGGTGCTACCTCAGTACTGCCCCTCCGACAGTGCGGTGCTCCCTCAGCACTGCCCCTCCGACAGCACAGTATGGCGCTCCCTCAGTACTGCCCCTCAGACAGTATGGTGCTCCCTCAGTACTGCCCCTCCGAAAGTATGGCGCTCCCTCAGTACTGCCCCTCAGACAGTGAGGTGCTCTCCCAAGTCCGGGTGTGGGTGACTAGAACTGCTCAGACAGGTCCCACTACCATGCCAATCTCACGTGTTGCTAATTTGTCTTCCTCCCCCTCCCTCCCCCCCGCATTCTCTGAACAGGTCCGCCATTACAATGAATCGACCTGGATTGGAACTCAAATCACCCAAGGCTTGTTTCAATCTAAGAAAAGAGCAGTGAAGTTGGCAATAAGGCTTCTCATTCAGTACACCCAGGGGGCGAACGCAGAAGGTAGGTGAGAGGGATGCGGAGATATCACCTATTCCCTCCTGCGGGATTTTGAGTGTTGTGGTAGGAGCAGCTCACGGCACACCAGAGGGGCCTCTTTCACTGGTATTTAGAATAATGAGAGGGGATTGTTATGTATGAATAAAGAGTCTGACTGGACACTGTGAGCTCAAAGTAACATGTGACCTTAGTCTCCAGAGTGCCTCTCCAACCAGTGAGCCCTCCTTAAATACCTGTGCTCCCAAGAGATTATGAGATCCCTTGGGACTCCAGGAGATGAGCCCTCTGGTGGCTATACCAAGTATATACAGGTTTACATATATAACAGGGATCTCATAGAAACATATAAAATTCTGACGGGATTGGACAGGTTAGATGCAGGAAGAATGTTCCCGATGTTGGGGAAGTCCAGAACCAGGGGTCAGTCTAAGGATAAGGGGTAAGCCATTTAGGACCGAGATGAGGAGAAACTTCTTCACTCAGAGAATTGTTAACCTGTGGAATTCTCTACCACAGAAAGTTGTTGAGGCCAGTTCGTTAGATATATTGAAAAGGGAGTTAAATATGGCCCTTACGGCTAAAGGGATCAGTGGGTATGGAGAGAAAGCAGGAATGGGGTACTGAGGTTGAATGATCAGCCATGATCATATTGAATGGTGGTGCCGAATGGCCTACTCCTGCACCTATTTTCTATGTTTCATTATGATTGGTATGTGTCCTTGAACTCCAGTCATTGAAAGCAAACCTGCCAGTGCAGCAAGCAATTAGGGAGGCAAATGGTATGTTGGCCTTCATTGCAAGAGGATTTGAGTACAGGAGCAAGGAGGTCTTACTCCAGTTATACAGGGCCTTGGTGAGACCACACCTGGAGTATTGTGTACAGTTTTGGTCTCCTTACCTAAGAAAGGATATACTTGCCACAGAGGGAGTGCAGCGAAGGTTCACCAGACTGATTCCTGGGATGGCAGGACTGTGTTATGAGGAGAGATTGGGTCGACTGGGCCTGTATTCACTAGAGTTTAGAAGAATGAGAGGGGATCTCATTGAAAGGTATAAAATTCTGACGGGGTTGGACAGACTGGATGCGGGGAGGATGTTTCCCCCGGGCTGGGAAGTCTAGAACAAGGGGTCACAGTCTCAGGATACGGGGTAGGAAATTTAGGACCGAGATGAGGAGAAATGTTTTCACTCAGAGGGTGGTGAACCTGTGGAATTCTCTACCACAGAAGGCTGTGGAGGCCAAGTCACTGAATATATTTAAGAGGGAGACAGATAGATTTCTAAACACAAAAGGCATCAAGGGGTATGGAGAGAAAGCAGGAAAGGGGTAGGGGAATGATCAGCCATGATCTTATTGAATGGTGGTGCAGGCTCGAAGGGCCGAATGGCCTACTCCTGCACCTATTTTCTATGTTTCTATGTTAACGTCCTTTGCAAGAATCTGGTCACCATATTATAAAACAGATATCGAGGCACCGGAGAGGGTGCAGAGAAGATTGACAAGGATGATATCAGAAATGTGAGGGTATACATATCAGGGAAGGATGAACAGGCTGGGTCTATTTTTTTTTGACAAGAGAAGGCTGAGGGGTGACCTAATAAAAGTCTTTAAAATTATGATAGATCTTGCTCCAGGTATACAGGGTATTGGTGAGGCCACACCTGGAGTACTGTGTACAGTTATATAGGGTATTGGTGAGGCCACACCTGGAGTACTGTGTACAGTTATACAGGGTATTGGTGAGGCCACACCTGGAGTACTGTGTACAGTTATACAGGGTATTGGTGAGGCCACACCTGGAGTACTGTGTACAGTTATACAGGGTATTGGTGAGGCCACACCTGGAGTACTGTGTACAGTTATACAGGGTATTGGTGAGGCCACACCTGGAGTACTGTGTACAGTTATACAGGGTATTGGTGAGGCCACACCTGGAGTACTGTGTACAGTTATACAGGGTATTGGTGAGGCCACACCTGGAGTACTGCGTACAGTTTTGGTTTCCATATTTACGAAAGGATATACTTGTATTAGAGGCAGTTCAGAGAAGGTTCACTTGGTTGATTCCGGGGATGAGGGGGTTGACTTATGAGGAAAGGTTGAGGAGGTTGGGCCTCTACTCATTGGAATTCAGAAGAATGGGGTGATCTTATCGAAACGTATAAGATTATGAGGGGGCTTGACAAGGTGGATGCAGAGAGGATGTTTCCACTGATGGGGGAGACTAGAACTAGGGGGCATGGTCTTAGAATAAGGGGCCGCCCATTTAAAACTGAGATGAGGAGGAATTTCTTCTCTCAGAGGGTTGTAAATCTGTGGAATTTGCTGCCTCAGAGAGCTGTGGAAGCTGGGACACTGAATAAATTTAAGACAGAGATAGACAGTTTCTTAACCGATAAGGGAATAAGGGGTTATGGGGAGCGGGCAGGGAAGTGGAGCTGAGTCCATGATCAGATCAGCCATGATCTTATTGAATGGTGGTGCAGGCTCGAGGGGCCGTATGGCCGACTCCTGCTCCTATTTCTTATGTCCTTATTAGAATGTTTCCACTTGTGGGGAAGAGTATAACTAGAGGCCATCAATATATACACAGTGACCAAGAAATCCAATGGGGAATTCAGAAGAAACTTCTTTACCCAGAGAGTAGTGAGAATGTGGGACTCGCTGCCACAGGGAGGGGTTGAAGAGAATAGTATCGATGCATTTAAGGGGAGGCTGGACTAGCATATGGGGGAGAAGGGAATAGAGGGTTATGCTGATAGAGTTAGATGTGATGATATCCACCATGTGACATACAGGAGTGTGATATCACACCATGTGACATACAGGAGGGTGATATCACACCATGTGACATACAGGAGGGTGATATCACACCATGTGACATACAGGAGTGTGATATCACACCATGTGACATATAGGAGGGTGATATCACACCATGTGACATACAGGAGGGTGATATCACACCATGTGACATACAGGAGTGTGATATCACACCATGTGACATACAGGAGGGTGATATCACACCATGTGACATACAGGAGGGTGATATCACACCATGTGACATACAGGAGGGTGATATCACACCATGTGACACCACAGACTGATGGTAAATCACTCCCACTTACCTGCCTTCGGGTGTGCTGTGTATTTCGGATTCCTACGTGCTGCAGCCGTTGACACGATGCAATAACGGCACACCGAACCTTCCTGTTAATCCAGCTCTGATTTCTTTGCCCTCAGGTGCTGTGTTTAACATGACTGCACAATTTCTCGCCTCGGTCACCGCGGATGAGTTGGTTAATGTATACCTGTTGCTTCCGGCCGAATTGCAGGACATCCCACCAACACCCAACGACACGAGGGTAAGTACCAGGCCCATTGCCATCATGTGACGTTAGCCTGTATCTGTCACCCAAACTATTGAGGCTATGGTCTAGGAAGCAATAGTCTGTGACTTATCATCTCTGAATTTTATACTCAGTAAATATTGTACACAGGTAAATACACAGTCTGCCAGTGTACCTCAACACCGACTCTGAACATATGTAGAATTTGTGCAACATTTCTCAGGATAGTACAAGCTCCTTCATCATCATAGGCAGTCCCTCGAACCAGGAGGACTTGGTTCCATGAGTTCACAGACGTTTCAATGAAGGACCCGATGTTCCAGACCCTGAACTCCAGGGCTGGATGATGCCTGTGGGTGGATTGTTTAACGTGGGGTGACCGTTGTACACCAGCCACCACACGGGGCTTGACAGAGCGAGGTCTTGGTCCAGGGGCAAGGGTTAACCAGGACCACTGGAGACCAGCTCTGCTGCACGGACCCAGTGTGTACACATATCGCAGTGTGGGCTGGTCCGTGCTGCCCCTGGGCCCTCGCCCCTCCTGGGCTCCGAACCCTCATTCACCCCTCCTCCGCCCCGATCTCTCGCCGCTCCTCCGCCCCGATCTCTCGCCCCTCCTCCGCCCCGATCTCTCGCCCCTCCTCCGCCCCGATCTCTCGCCCCTCCTCCGCCCCGATCTCTCGCCGCTCCTCCGCCCCGATCTCTCGCCGCTCCTCCGCCCCGATCTCTCGCCCCTCCTCCGCCCCGATCCCTCGCCCCTCCTCCGCCCCGATCTCTCGCCGCTCCTCCGCCCCGATCTCTCGCCCCTCCTCCGCCCCGATCTCTCGCCCCTCCTCCGCCCCGATCTCTCGATTCTCCTCCGCCCCGATCTCTCGCCGCTCCTCCGCCCCGATCTCTCGCCCCTCCTCTGCCCCGATCTCTCGCCGCTCCTCCGCCCCGATCTCTCGCCGCTCCTCCGCCCCGATCTCTCGCCCCTCCTCCGCCCCGATCTCTCGCCGCTCCTCCGCCCCGATCTCTCCCTCCTCCGCCCCGATCTCTCGATACTCCTCCGCCACGATCTCTCGCCGCTCCTCCGCCCCGATCTCTCGCCCCTCCTCCGCCCCGATCTCTCGCCGCTCCTCCGCCCCGATCTCTCGCCCCTCCTCCGCCCCGATCTCTCGCCGCTCCTCCGTCCCGATCTCTCCCTCCTCCGCCGCCGCTCCAATCACCCACCTCAAAGCCGTCGCACTCTTGGAGCGGCTCGCGCTGGTTGCTGCAGTGGCCCCAGCTCCTACAGTCCAGGCCTGCACACATGGAAAGTGTTCCTGCTCACCGACCCCAAAGCGATCTTGGCTGAAGCTGTGCGGCACCACAGTACCGGAGCTCGCCCGCCCTCCATGGGTTGCGGGCAATTAGTGCTGCTTCAGGTACCAGCTCAGCACTCTGTTGCCTGTGATCCCAGCAATGCACAGCCAGCTGTACATCACCAGGGAGCTGTGGAGGCTGGGGCATTGAACGTATCACCAGGTCGGTGATTGGAGCGTGGGCAGGTACAGCAGGAGCAGCGAGGTCGGGGCGAAGGAGCGGGGAGAGATTGTGGAGGGATGTGACCGGGGCCCAGGAGGGGCGAGGGCCCAGGGGCAGCACGGACCAGCCCACACTGCGATATGTGAGCGCACTGGGTCCGTGCAGCAGAGCTGGTTTCCAGTGGTCCTGGTTAACGCTTGCCACTGGACCAAGACCTCGCTCTGTCAAGCCCGTGTGGTGGCTGGTGTACAACGGTCACCCCACGTTAAACAATCCACACACAGGCATCTTCCACCCTTCAAGATGTAGTTCAGGATCTGGAATATTAGGTCCTGCATTGAAACACCTGTGAACCTGTGATTTAGACGAAGGAATTGAATGTAATATCTCCAAGTTTGCAGATGACACTAAGCTGGGTGGCGGTGTGAGCTGTGAGGAGGATGCTAAGAGGCTGCAGGGTGACTTGGACACGTTAGGTGAGTGGGAAAATACATGGCAGATGCAGTATAATGTGGATAAATGTGAGGTTATCCACTTTGGTGACAAAACTGGAAGGCAGAATATTATCTGAATGGTGACAGATTAGTAAAAGGGGAGGTGCAACGAGACCTGGGTGTCATGGTACATCAGTCATTGAAAGTTGACATGCAGGTACAGCAGGCGGTGAAGAAGGCAAATGGTATGTTGGCCTTCATAGCGAGAGGATTTGAGTATAGGAGCAGGGAGGTCTTACTGCAGTTGTACAGGACCTTGGTGAGACCTCACCTGGAATATTGTGTTCAGTTTTGGTCTCCTAATCTGAGGAAGGACATTCTTGCTATTGAGGGAGTGCAGCGAAGGTTCACCAGACTGATTCCCGGGATGGCTGGACTGACATATGAGGAGAGACTGGATCAACTAGGCTTATATTCACTGGAGTTTAGAAGGATGAGAGGGGATCTCATAGAAACATATAAAATTCTGACGGGACTGGACAGGTTAGATGCAGGAAGAATGTTCCCGATGTTAGTGAAGTCCAGAACCAGGGGTCACAGTCGAAGGATAAGGGGTAAGCCATTTAGGACCGAGATGAGGAGAAACTTCTTCACTCAGAGTGGTGAACCTGTGGAATTCCCTGCCGCAGAGAGTTGTTGATGCCAGTTCATTGGATATATTCAAGAGGGAGTTAGATATGGTCCTTACGACTAAAGGGATCAAGGGGTATGGAGAGAAAGCAGGAAAGGGGTACTGAGGGAATGATCAGCCATGATCTTATTGAATGGTGGTGCAGGCTCGAAGGGCCGAATGGCCTACTCCTGCACCTATTTTCTATGTTTCTATGAACTCAGCCCTATTTGGCGTGGAGGTGTTATGTCTGTAATACTCTGAAGAATGATTCCACGGGGTGTAATATTGTACTTGAGCTGTTGTGACCTTAGTCCCATTTATTGTAACTCCAGAGTGAGGCACAGGCATGGTGGGCAGCCTTTTATACTGGGTCCTGTCACACCTGTACAGGTGACCCTCAGGTCTCCCACCGCAGTGCCCTCTGGTGGCACACCTAATGTGACTATACAGTTAGTCGACATGCTCTGCATACATGACAGGATGCAAGTCCTCCTCACTTCGAAGGACCACCTATGATGAATATATTTAAGGTGGAGATAGACAGATTTTTGAGTGATAAGGGAATAAGGGGTTATGGGGAGCGGGCAGGGAAGTGGAGCTGAGTCCATGGCCTACTCCTGCTCCTATTTCTCATGTTCTTATGATGGAGTATAAAAGCAGGGAAGTCCTGCTACAACTGTATAGGGTATTGGTGAGGCCTCACCGATCTGTGAAGGTTTAGCATGAATTTCCTGTTTGTGTGCTCAACGCTTCTATTAATAATGCCAAGGATCAAACTTGCTTTTTTAACAGCCTTCTCAACAGCCTTCATTGAATGCTACAGCACAGGAGGCCATTCGGTCCATTGTCCCTGTGTCGACCAGTAGAGCTATCCAATTAATCCCACTCCCCCTGCTCTCACCCCATCGCCCTGCAAACCCTTTCCTTGAATCAACATAGGCTCCGCTGGGCAGGCCACATTGTTCGCATGCCCGACACGAGACTCCCAAAGCAAGCGCTCTACTCGGAACTCCTTCACGGCAAACGAGCCAAAGGTGGGCAGAGGAAACGTTACAGGGACACCCTCAAAGCCTCCCTGATAAAGTGCAACATCCCCACCGACACCTGGGAGTCCCTGGGCCAAAGACCGCCCTAAGTGGAGGGAGTGCATCTGGGAGGGCACTGAGCACCTCGAGTCTCGTCGCCGAGAGCATGCAGAAACCAAGCGCAGGCAGCGGAAGGAGCGTGCGGCAAACCAGTCCCACCCTCCCCTTCCCTCAACCACTGTCTGTCCCACCTGTGACAGGGACTGTGGGTCCCGTATTGGGCTGTTCAGTCACCTAACGACTCATTTTTAGAGTGGAAGCAAGCCTTCCTCAATTTCGAGGGACTGCCTGTGATGATGATTTGAGATTGTGTTTGAACAAGTTGCTTTGACTGACTGGTTGAATATAGATGACATTACCATACAGGTAAAACTGGGGGATAGTGTGGCTGAAATATTGGCACACCCCTCGCACTGGGTTCACTCGGTTGATTCCGGGGATGAGGAGGTTGACTTATGAGGAAAGGTTGAGGAGGTTGGGCCTCTACTCATTGGAATTCAGAAGAATGAGAGGTGATCTTATCGAAATGTATAAGATTATGAGGGGGCTTGACAAGGTGGATGCAGAGAGGATGTTTCCACTGATGGGGGAGACTAGAACTAGGGGGCATGGTCTTAGAATAAGGGGCCGCCCATTTAAAACTGAGATAAGGAGGAATTTCTTCTCTCAGAGGGTTGTAAATCTGTGGAATTCGCTGCCCCAGAGAGCTGTGGAAGCCGGGACATTGAATAGATTTAAGACAGTTTCTTAAACCTACAAGGGAGCAAGCTATCTTAGATCTGGTAATGAGACAGGAATAATAAACGATCTCCTAGTAAAAGATCCTCTCGGAATGAGTGATCACAGTATGGTTGAATTTGTAATACAGATTGAGGGTGAGGAAGTAGTGTCTCAAACGAGCGTACTATGCTAAAACAAAGGGGACTACAGTGGGATGAGGGCAGAGTTAGCTAAAGTAGACTGGAAACACAGAATGAACGGCGGCACAATTGAGGAACAGTGGAGGACTTTTAAGGAGCTCTTTCATAGTGCTCAACAAAAATATATTCCAGTGAAAAAGAAGGGTGGTAAGAGAAGGGATAACCAGCCGTGGATAACCAAGGAAATAAGGGAGAGTATCAAATTAAAGACCAATGCGTATCAGGTGGCCAAGGTTAGTGGGAAACTAGAAGATTGGGAAAATTTTAAATGACAGCAAAGAATGAATAAGAAAGCAATAAAAAAAGGAAAGATAGATTATGAAAGTAAACTTGCGCAAAACATAAAAACAGATAGTAAAAGCTTTTACCGATACATAAAACGGAAAAGAGTGACTAAAGTAAATGTTGGTCCCTTAGAAGATGAGAAGGGGGATTTAATAATGGGAAATGAGGAAATGGCTGAGACCTTAAACAATTATTTTGCTTCGGTCTTCACAGTGGAAGACACAAAAACCATGCCAAAAATTGCTGATCATGGGAATGTGGGAAGGGAGGACCTTGAGATAATCACTATCACTAGGGAGGTAGTGCTGGACAGGCTAATGGGACTCAAGATAGACAAGTCCCCTGGTCCTGATGAAATGCATCCCAGGGTATTAAAAGAGATGGCGGAAGTTATAGCAGATGCATTCGTTATAATCTACCAAAATTCTCTGGACTCTGGGGAGGTACCAGCGGATTGGAAAGCAGCTAATGTAACGCCTCTGTTTAAAAAAGGGGGCAGACAAAAGGCAGGTAACTATAGGCCGGTTAGTTTAACATCTGTAGTGGGGAAAATACTTGAAACTATCATTGAGGAAGAAATAGCAGGACATCTAGATAGGAATAGTGCAATCAAGCAAACGCAACATGGATTCATGAAGAGGAAATCATGTTTAACTAATTTACTGGAATTCTTTGAGGATATAACGAGCATGGTGGATAGAGGTGTACCGATGGATGTGGTGTATTTAGATTTCCAAAAGGCATTCGATAAGGTGCCACACAAAAGGTTACTGCAGAAGATAAAGGTACGCGGAGTCAGAGGAAATGTATTAGCATGGATCGAGAATTGGCTGGCTAACAGAAAGCAGAGAGTCGGTATAAATGGGTCCTTTTCGGGTTGGAAATCAGTGGTTAGTGGTGTGCCACAGGGATCAGTGCTGGGACCACAACTGTTTACAATATACATAGATGACCTGGAAGAGGGGACAGAGTGTAGTGTAACAAAATTTGCAGATGACACAAAGATTAGTGGGAAAGCGGGTTGTGTAGAGGACACAGAGAGGCTGCAAAGAGATTTAGATAGGTTAAGCGAATGGGCTAAGGTTTGGTAGATGGAATACAATGTCGGAAAATGTGAGGTCATCCACCTTGGGAAAAAAAACAGTAAAGGGAATATTATTTGAATGGGGAGAAATTACAACATGCTGTGGTGCAGAGGGACCTGGGGTCCTTGTGCATGAATCCCAAAAAGTTAGTTTGCAGGTGCAGCAGGTAATCAGGAAGGCGAATGGAATGTTGGCCTTCATTGCGAGAGGGATGGAGTACAAAAGCAGGGAGGTCCTGCTGCAACTGTACAGGGTATTGGTGAGGCCGCACCTGGAGTACTGCGTGCAGTTTTGGTCACCTTACTTAAGGAAGGATACACTGGCTTTGGAGGGGGTACAGAGACGATTCACTAGGCTGATTCCGGAGATGAGGGGGTTACCTTATGATGATAGATTGAGTAGACTGGGTCTTTACTCGTTGGAGTTCAGAAGGATGAGGGGTGATCTTATAGAAACATTTAAAATAATGAAAGGGATAGACAAGATAGAGGCAGAGAGGTTGTTTCCACTGGTCGGGGAGACTAGAACTAGGGGGCACAGCCTCAAAATACGGGGGAGCCAATTTAAAACCGAGTTGAGAAGGAATTTCTTCTCCCAGAGGGTTGTGAATCTGTGGAATTCTCTGCCCAAGGAAGCAGTTGAGGCTAGCTCATTGAATGTATTCAAATCACAGATAGATAGATTTTTAACCAAAAAGGGAATTAAGGGTTACGGGGAGAGGGCGGGTAAGTGGAGCTGAGTCCACGGCCAGATCAGCCATGATCTTGTTGAATGGCGGAGCAGGCTCGAGGGGCTAGATGGCCTACTCCTGTTCCTAATTCTTATGTTATGTTCTTATGTTAAACGATAAGGGGATAAGGGAGCGGGCAGGGAAGTGGAGCTGGGTCCATGATCGGATCAGCCATGATGGTATTAAACGGTGGAGCAGGCTCGAGGAGCCGTATGACCTACTCCTGCTCCTATTTCTTATGTTCTTATCTCATTCTGTGATCACAATTTATTTTTAACGGGGATATTTTTCCCTCTTTTTAACGTCTCTTGCAGGTGTTCATCCAGGTTTTCACTCAGATGGATGTGTATGTCAGGCCTTTCAGGGGAAGCCCCAAAAAGCACACCAGAGTAGCCGACGCCTTGATTGACAGCCTGACAGAGGACGGGGCCAGCTTCAATGACACCACCTACTACGTAGCTTTCTGCAGGAGGTAACGACACAGCCCGGCGCGTATTCAGCAGGAGCGCAGAGTCAGATAGATTGACCACTGGGTGTTTGGCGGATATCCTCAGGCTCTCTGTGTATGGTTTTGTGTACAGTTTTGGTCTCCTAATCTGAGGAAGGACGTTCTTGCTATTGAGGGAGTGCAGCGAAGGTTCACCAGACTGATTCCCGGGATGGCAGGACTGACATATGAAGAAAGACTGGATTGACTCGGCTTATATTCACTGGAATTTAGAAGAATGAGAGGGGATCTCATAGAAACATATAAAATTCTGATGGGATTGGACAGGTTAGATGCAGGAAGAATGTTCCCGATGTTGGGGAAGTCCAGAACCAGGGGTCACAGTCTGAGGATAAGGGGTAAGCCATTTAGGACCGAGATGAGGAGAAACTTCTTCACTCAGAGAATTGTGAACCTGTGGAATTCTCTACCGCAGAGAGTTGTTGAGGCCAGTTCATTAGATATATTCAAAAGGGAGTTAGATATGGCCTTTATGGCTAAAGGGATCAAGGGGTATGGAGAGAAAGCAGGAAAGGGGTACTGAGGTGAATGATCAGCCATGATCTTATTGAATGGTGGTGCAGGCTCGAAGGGCCGAATGGCCTACTCCTGCACCTATTTTCTATGTTTCTATACCAGTGTGGGTGGCTGAATAAGGGAATGGAGAAAGGTGGCAGAGTGGTTATGTTACAGGGCCAGTAATCCAGAGGCCTGGACTAATGATCCAGAGACATGAATTCTAATCCCACTACAACAGCTGGGCAACTTCAATTCACTGAATTAAACAAATTTGGAATTTAAGTCAAAAGCCAGTGTCAGCAAGATCCTACAAATCCCCCTGGGAGGACACATGCACCAGCATTAGCGTCCTCGACCAGACCAACATCCCCAGCATCGAAGCACTGACCACACTCGACCAGCTCTGCTGGGCAGGGCCACATTGTCCGCATGCCAGACACGAGACTCCCAAAGCAAGCATAGAAACATAGACAATAGGTGCAGGAATAGGCCATTTGGCCCTTCGAGCCTGCACCACCATTCAATATGATCATGGCTGATCATTCACCTCAGTACCCCTTTCCTGCTTTCTCTCCATACCCCTTGATCCCCTTAGCTGTAAGGGCCATATCTAACCCCCTCTTGAAAATATCCAATGAACTGGCCTCAACAACTCTCTGCGACAGGGAATTCCACAGGTTAACAACTCTCTGAGTGAAGAAGTTTCTCCTCATCTCGGTCCTAAATGGCCTGCCCCTTATCCTAAGACTGTGTCCCCTGGTTCTGGACTTCCCCAACATCGGGAACCATCTTACCGGTCCCGTCCCGTCAGAATCTTGTATGTTTCTACGAGATCCCCTCTCATCCTTCTAAACTCCAATGTATAAAGGCCCAGTTGACCCAGTCTCTCCTCATATGTCAGTCCGGCCATCCCAGGAATCAATCTGGTGAACCTTCGCTGCACTCCCTCAATAGCAAGAATGTCCTTCCTCAGATTAGGAGACCAAAATTGAGCACAATACTCAAGGTGAGGCCTCACCAAGGCCCTGTACAACTGCAGTAAGACCTCCCTGCTCCTAAACTCAAATCCCCTCGCTATGAAGGCCAACATACCATTTGCCTTCTTCACCGCCTGCTGTACCTGCATGCCAACTTTCAATGACTGATGTACCATGACACCCAGGTCTCGTTGCACCTCCCCTTTTCCTAATCTGCCACCATTCAGATAATATTCTGTCTTCATGTTTTGTCCCCAAAGTGGATAACCTGACATTTATCCACATTATACTGCATCTGCCATGCATTTTCCCACTCACCTAACCTGTCCAAGTCACCCTGCAGCCTCCTAGCGTCCCCCTCACAGCTCACACCGCCACCCAGCTTAGTGTCATCTGCAAACTTGGAGATATTACATTCAATTCCTTCATCCAAATCATTAATGTATATTGTAAATAGCTGGGGTCCCAGCACTGAGCCCTGTGGCACTCCACTAGTCACTGCCTGCCATTCTGAAAAGGACCAATTTATCCTGTTTCTCTGCTTCCTGTCTGCCAACCAGTTCTCTATCCACGTCAGTATATTACCCCCAATACTATGTGCTTTAATTTTGCACACCAATCTCTTGTGTGGGACCTGGGCAAAAGCCTTTTGAAAGTCCAAATACACCACATCAACTGGTTCTCCTTTGTTCACTCTACTAGTTACATCCTCAAAAAATTCCAGAAGATTTGTCAAGCAGGATTTCCCTTTCATAAATCCATGCTGACTTGGACCGATCCTGTCACTGCTTTCCAAATGCTCTGCTATTTCATCCTTAATAATTGATTCCAACATTTTCCCCACTACTGATGTCAGGCTAACCGGTCTATAATTCCCCGTTTTCTCTCTCCCTCCCTTTTTAAAAAGTGGTGTTACATTAGCTACCCTCCAGTCCATAGGAACTGATCCAGAGTCGATAGACTGTTGGAAAATGATCACCAATGCATCCACTATTTCTAGGGCCACTTCCTTAAGTACCCTGGGATGCAGACTATCAGGCCCCGGGGATTTATCGGCCTTCAATCCCATCAATTTCCCTAACACAATTTCCCGTCTAATAAGGATATCCTTTAATTCATCCTTCTCACTAGACCCTCGGTCCCCTAGTACTTTCGCAAAGTTATTTGTGTCTTCCTTCGTGAAGACAGAACCAAAGTATTTGTACAATTGGTCTGCCATTCCTTTCTTCCCCATTATAAATTCACCTAAATCCTACTGCAAGGGACCTACGTTTCTCTTCACTAATCTTTTTCTCTTCACATAGCTATAGAAGCTTTTGCAGTCAGTTTTTTTGTTCCCAGCAAGCTTCCTCTCGTACTCTATTTTCCTGCTCTTAATTAAACCCTTTGTCCTCCTCTGCTGAATTCTAAATTTCTCTCAGTCCTCAGGTTTGTTGCTTTTTCTGGCCAATTTATATGCCTCTTCCTTGGATTTAACACTATCTTTAATTTCCCTTGTTGGCCACGGTTGAGCCACCTTCCCCGTTTTATTTTTACTCCAGACAGGGATGTACAATTGCTGAAGTTCATCCATGGGATCTTTAAATGTTTGCCATTGCCTATCCACCGTCAACCTTTTAAGTATCAATTGCCAGTCTATTCTAGCCAATTCAAGCCTCAAACCATCGAAGTTACCTTTCCTTAAGTTCAGGACCCTAGTTTCTGAATTAACTGTGTCACTCTCCATCTTAATAAAAAATTCTACCATATTATGGTCACTCTTCCCCAAGGGGTCTCGCACAACAAGATTGCTAATTAGTCCCTTCTCATTACACATCACCCAGTCTAGGATGGTCAGCTCCCTGGTTGGTTCCTCAACATATTGGTCTAGAAAACCATCTCTAATACACTCCAGGAAATCCTCCTCCACCGTATTGTTACCAGTTTGGTTAGCCCAATCTATATGTAGATTAAAGTCACCCATGATAACTGATGTACCTCTATTGCACACATCCCTAATTTCTTGTTTGATGCTGTCCCCAACCTCGCTAGTACTGTTTGGTGGTCTGTACACAACATCCACTAGCGTTTTCTGCACCTTGGTATTCCGCAGCTCCACCCATACCGATTCCACATCATCCAAGCTAACGTCCTTTCTTACTATTGTATTAATTTTCTATTTAACAAGCAATGTCACCCTGCCTCCTTTTCCTTTCTGTTTATCCATCCTGAATATTGAATACCCCTGGATGTTGAGTTCCCAGCCTTGATCACCCTGGAGCCATGTCTCCGTGATGCCAATTACATCATATCCATTAATTGCTATCTGCGCAGTTAATTCATCCACCTTATTCCGAATACTCCTCGCATTGAGGCACAGAGCCTTCAGGCTTGTCTTTCTAACACACTTTGCCCCTTTAGAGTTTTGCTGTAATGTGGCCCTTTTTGCTTTTTGCCTTAGGTTTCTCTGCCCTCCACTTTTACTTTTCTTCTTTCTATCTTTTGCTTCTGCCCCCATTCTACTTCCCTCTGTCTCCCTGCATAGGTTCCCATCCCCCTGCCATATTAGTTTAACTCCTCCCCAACAGCACTAGCAAACATTCCCCCTAGGACATTGGTTCTGGTCCTGCCCAGGTGCAGACCGTCCGGTTTGTACTGGTCCCACCTTCCCCAGAACCGGTTCCAATGTCCCAGGAATTTGAATCCCTCCCTGCTGCACCACTCCTCAAGCCACGTATTCATCTGAGCTATCCTGTGATTTCTACTCTGACTAGCAAGTGACACTGGTATTCTATTTGGAACTCCTACTCGGAACTCCTTCACGGCAAACGAGCCAAAGGTGGGCAGAGGAAACGTTACAGGGACACCCTCAAAGCCTCCCTGATAAAGTGCAACATCCCCACCGATACCTGGGAGTCCCTGGCCAAAGACCGCCCTAAGTGGAGGAAGTGCATCCGGGAGGGCGCTGAGCACCTCGAGTCTCGTCGCCGAGAGCATGCAGAAACCAAGTGCAGGCAGCGGAAGGAGCGTGCGGCAAACCAGTCCCACCCTCCCCTTCCCTCAACCACTGTCTGTCCCACCTGTGACAGGGACTGTAGCTCTCGTATTGGACTGTTCAGTCACCTAAGAACTCATGCTAAGACTGGAAGCAAGTCTTCCTCGATCCCGAGGGACTGCCTGTGATCATGAGTGTCAGTAATGGTGACCATGAAACGATCGGATTGTTGTATAAACCTATCGGGTTCACTAATGTCCCTTTCGGGAAGGAAATCTGCTGTCCTTACCCGGTCTGGCCCATATGTGATGGGTAGGAGTCAAGCAGGTTGGTGTGGGGATTGGATATCCGATAAATCCAGACCAGGGTAAGGAAGGCAGTTTCCTTTCCATCACTGAAGCAGTTAGGTTGTTAAGCCATGGTCACATTTACATAAACATAGAAATATAGAAAATAGGTGCAGGAGTAGGCCATTCGGCCCTTCGAGCCTGCACCAGCATTCAATAAGATCATGGCTGATCATTCCCTCAGTACCCCTTTCCTGCTTTCTCTCCATACCCCCTGATCCCTTTAGCCATAAGAGCCACATCTAATTCCCTTTTGAATATATCTAACAAACTGACCTCAACAACTTTCTGTGGTAGAGAATTCCACAGGTTCACAACTCTCTGAGTGAAGAAGTTTCTCCTCATCTCGGTCCTAAATGGCTTACCCCTTATCCTTAGACTGTGTCCCCTGGTTCTGGACTTCCCCAACATCGGGAACATTCTTCCTGCATCTAACCTGTCCAGTCCCGTCAGAATTTTATATGTTTCTATGAGATCCCCTCTCATTCATCTAAATTCCAGTGAATATAAGCCCAGTCGATCCAGTCTTTCTTCATATGTCAGTCCTGCCATCCCGGGAATTAGTCTGGTGAACCTTCGCTGCACTCCCTCAATAGCAAGAATGTCCTTCCTCAGATTAGGAGACCAAAACTGCACACAATACTCAAGGTGTGGTTTTAAGTGAAATAAAAATCGTCAAATCCCCCACCATCAACACCTGGGGGTCACCATTGACCAGAAACTTAACTGGACCAGCCACATAAATACTGTGGCCACAAGAGCAGGTCAGAGGCTGGGTATTCTGCGGCGAGTGTCTCACCTCCTGACTCCCCAAAGCCTTCCCACCATCTACAAGACACAAGTCAGGAGTGTGATGGAATACTCTCCACTTGCCTGGATGAGTGCAGCTCCAACAACACTCAAGCAGCTCAACACCATCCAGGACAAAGCAGCCGCTTGATTGGCTCCCCATCCCCCACCTTCAACACTCACTCCCTCCACCACCGGCGCCCCCTGGCTGCAGTGTGTACCATCTACAAGATGCACTGCAGCAACTCGCCAAGGCTTCTTTGGCAGCACCTCCCAAACCCGCGACCTCTACCACCTAGAAGGACAAGGGCAGCAGGTCCATGGGAACACCACCACCTCCACGTTCCCCTCCCAATCTCACACCATCCTGACTGGGAAATATATCGGTCGTTCCTTCATCGTCGCTGGGTCACAATCCTGGAACTCCCTCCCTAACAGCACTGTGGGAGCACCTTCACCACACGGACTGCAGCGGTTCAAGAAGGCAGCTCACCACCACCTTCTCAAGGGGCAATTAGGGATGGCCAATAAATGCTGGCCTTGCCAGCGACGCCCACATCCCATGAGGCCACACCTGGAGTACTGCGTGCAGTTTTGGTTTCCATATTTACGAAAGGATACACTTGCTTTGGAGGCAGTTCAGAGAAGGTTCACTCGGTTGATTCCGGGGATGAGGGGGTTGACTTATGAGGAAAGGTTGAGTAGGTTGGGCCTCTACTCAGTGGAGTTCAGAAGAATGAGAGGTGATCTTATCGAAACGTATAAGATTATGAGGGGGCTTGACAAGGTGGATGCAGAGAGGATGTTTCCACTGATGGGGGAGACTAGAACTAGGGGACATGGTCTTAGAATAAGGGGCCGCCCATTTAAAACTGAGATGAGGAGGAATTTCTTCTCTCGGAGGGTTGTAAATCTGTGGAACTCGCTGCCTCAGAGAGCTGTGGAAGCCGGGACATTGAATAAATTTAAGACAGAGATCGACAGTTTCTTAACAGATCAGGGAATAAGGGATTATGGGGAGCGGGCAGGGAAGTGGAGCTGAGTCCATGATCGGATCAGCCATGATCGTATTAAATGGCGGAGCAGGCTCGAGGGGCCAAATGGCCTACTCCTGCTCCTATTTCTGATGTTCTTATGAATTAATAAAAATAAAGTGAATTCAAGGTTCTCAAAGTGCTCCGGTGAGGCTCTCCCTGTGTAACAAACGGGAATCGTTAGTCAGGAGATACACTGCCAGGATATTGGGATGCAGGCCAGGGGCACGGGGAATGTTGTAATTGGCCAAACTGTGTGGGGTTTGTAAGTGGCCAAACTGTGTGAAGTTTGTAATTGGCCAAACTGTGTGAGGTTTGCAATTGGCCAAACTGTGTGAGGTTTGTAATTGGCCAAACTGTGTGAGGTTTGCAATTGGCCAAACTGTGTGAAGTTTGTAATTAGCCAAACTGTGTGAAGTTTGTAATTAGCCAAACTGTGTGAGGTTTGTAATTGGCCAAACTGTGTGGGGTTTGTAATTGGCCAAACTGTGTGAGGTTTGTAATTGGCCAAACTGTGTGAGGTTTGCAATTGGCCAAACTGTGTGGGGTTTGTAATTGTCCAAACTGTGTGAGGTTTGTAATTGGCCAAACTGTGTGGGGTTTGTAATTGGCCAAACTGTGTGAGGTTTGTAATTGTCCAAACTGTGTGAAGTTTGTAATTGGCCAAACTGTGTGGGGTTTGTAATTGGCCAAACTGTGTGAGGTTTGTAATTGGCCAAACTGTGTGAGGTTTGCAATTGGCCAAACTGTGTGAGGTTTGCAATTGGCCAAACTGTGTGAAGTTTGTAATTGGCCAAACTGTGTGAGGTTTGTAATTGGCCAAACTGTGTGAGGTTTGCAATTGGCCAAACTGTGTGGGGTTTGTAAGTGGCCAAACTGTGTGAAGTTTGTAATTGGCCAAACTGTGTGGGGTTTGTAATTGGCCAAACTGTGTGAGGTTTGCAATTGGCAAACTGTGCTGGGTTTGTAATTGGCCAAACTGTGTGGGGTTTGTAATTGGCCAAACTGTGTGAGGTTTGTAATTGGCCAAACTGTGTGAGGTTTGTGAGGCGACGGCTTTGATGGTGAGAGAGCCAGACGCAGGCAGTGTGAGACACACACACAGTGGGCGGGGCGATGGTGAAATGATGGAAATTGCTGGAGCTACACTCGGTGTTCCCCCCCGGGCTGCGTGTCACACCCGACCAGCACACAGCACCTCGATCAGATCCACACTCCGATACACAGACCGTTGTCTCTCTGTGCCCCGTGTCTGAGCATCCTGCTCCTTCCCTGGGAGGGGCTCCTAATTCTTTATCTTTCTGCACCATCTCCAACAGGAATGCAATGTCCCTAAAAGCAGTACTTGGGAAGCCAATGGCCCAGAGGGTCAGGAGTAAAAGAAGTGATTCTGCTGAAAGCAGCGGCGATAGTGATGATGAGTCGCTGGAGTCAAGTTCTCTGGAAGTCAGGAATAGAAGACGGGCTGTGAGGTAATGAGGGGACTCACCACCCTGAGGGTCTGGGGGTCACGGGGTGAGGGTGAGAGAGGTTTCTCCGCCCCACGGGGCTGCTCCAGGTGGGAAGGAGAGCATGAAGCGGCCCCACTGGTTCCGTGAGTCAATGCACCACCCGGTGTGGGACTGGGCCAATCATATCCCAGTGTGGGTCTCAGGGCTGGTCCAATCATATCCCAGTGTGGGTCTCAGGGCTGGTCCAATCATATCCCAGTGTGGGTCTCAGGGCTGGTCCAATCATATCCCAGTGTGGGTCCCCGGGCTGCGCAAACCAAATCCCAGTGTGGGTCCCCGGGCTGGGCCAATCATATCCCAGTGTGGGTCCCCGGGCTGGGCCAATCATATCCCAGTATGTATCACTGGGCTGGGGCCAATCACGTGCCTTACTGTCCATGAGTGACCACGGTGCTGGTTGTGGAGGGAGGGGAGAAGGGATGGGAGGGGGGAGCTGTTATGTATGAATAAAAAGTCTGACTGGATACTGTGAGCTCAAAGTAACGTGTGGCCTTAGTCTTTTATTGCAGGTCACGAGAGTGCCTCTCCAACCTGTGAGGCCTCCTTAAGTACCTGTGCTCCCAAGGGATTATGGGATCCCTTGGGGCTCCAGGGGATGAGGCCTCTGGTGGCTATACAAGATATATACAAGTTTACATAGATAACAGGAGGAGAGGGAATGGGAGGGGAGAGGAGAGGGGATCAGAGGTGGAGGAGAGAGGATCAGAGGGGGAGGAGAGGAGAGGGGGTCGGAGAGGAGAGGGGAGAGGAGAGGGGATCGAAGGGGGAGGAGAGGGGATGGGAGGGGGGGAGAGGAGAGTGGATCGGAGAGGTGAGCGGAGAGGGGATCGGAGGGGGAGAGAAGAGAGAGGATCAGAGAGGGGATGGGGGGGAGAGGAGAGGAGAGGGGGTCGGAGAGGGGAGAGGAGAGGGGATCGGAGGGGGAGGAGAGGGGAGAGGAGAGGGGATCGGAGGGGGAGAGAGGATCAGAGAGGGGATTGGGGGGGAGAGGAGAGGGGATCAGAGGGGGAGTAGGGGGGATCGGAGGGGGAGTAGGGGGAATCGGAGGGGGAGAGAGGAGAGATGATCAGAGAGGGGATGGGGGGGAGAGGAGAGGAGAGGGGGTCGGAGAGGGGAGAGGAGAGGGGATCGGAGGGGGAGGAGAGGGGAGAGGAGAGGGGATCGGAGGGGGAGAGAGGATCAGAGAGGGGATTGGGGGGGAGAGGAGAGGGGATCGGAGGGGGAGTAGGGGGGATCGGAGGGGGAGTAGGGGGGATCGGAGGGGGAGTAGGGGATCGGAGGGGAGTAGGGGGGATCGGAGGGGGAGTAGAGGGGATAGGAGGGTGAGGACGAGAGAGGATCGGAGGGAGAGGAGAGGGGATCGGAGAGGAGAGGCGAGGGGATCGGAGGGGAGAGGCGAGGGGATGGGAGGGGAGAGGAGGGGGAGAGGAGATCGGAGAGGGAATCGGGGTGGGAGGAGAGGGGATGGGAGGGGGAGGAGAGGGGATGGGAGGGGGAGGAGAGGGGATGGGAGAGGACAGTGGATCGGAGGGGAGAGGAGACGGTATCGGAGGGGAGAGGAGACGGTATCGGAGGGGAGAGGAGAGGGGATCGGAGGGGAGAGGCGAGGGGATCGAAGGGGAGAGGCGAGGGGATGGGAGGGGAGAGGAGGGGGAGAGGAGATCGGAGAGGGAATCGGGGTGGGAGGAGAGGGGATGGGAGAGGAGAGAGGATCGGAGGGGAGAGGCGAGGGGATCGGAGGGGAGAGGCGAGGGGATGGGAGGGGGGATCGGAGGGGAGAGGAGATCGGAGAGGGAATCGGGGTGGGAGGAGAGGGGATGGGAGGGGGAGGAGAGGGGATCGGAGGGGAGAGGAGGGGGAGAGGAGAGGGGATCGGAGGGGAGAGGAGGGGGAGAGGAGAGGGGATCGGAGGGGAGAGGAGGGGGAGAGGAGAGGGGATCGGAGGGGAGAGGAGGGGGAGAGGAGAGGGGATCGGAGGGGAGAGGAGGGGGAGAGGAGGAGGAGAGGGGAATGTTGTAATTGGCCAAACTGTGTGAGGTTTGTGAGGCGACGGCTTTGATGGTGAGAGAGCCAGACGCAGGCAGTGTGAGACACACACACAGTGGGCGGGGCGATGGTGAAATGATGGAAATTGCTGGAGCTACACTCGGTGTTCCCCCCCGGGCTGCGTGTCACACCCGACCAGCACACAGCACCTCGATCAGATCCACACTCCGATACACAGACCGTTGTCTCTCTGTGCCCCGTGTCTGAGCATCCTGCTCCTTCCCTGGGAGGGGCTCCTAATTCTTTATCTTTCTGCACCATCTCCAACAGGAATGCAATGTCCCTAAAAGCAGTACTTGGGAAGCCAATGGCCCAGAGGGTCAGGAGTAAAAGAAGTGATTCTGCTGAAAGCAGCGGCGATAGTGATGATGAGTCGCTGGAGTCGAGTTCTCTGGAAGTCAGGAATAGAAGACGGGCTGTGAGGTAATGAGGGGACTCACCACCCTGTGGGTCTGGGGGTCACGGGGTGAGGGTGAGAGAGGTTTCTCCGCCCCACGGGGCTGCTCCAGGTGGGAAGGAGAGCATGAAGCGGCCCCACTGGTTCCGTGAGTCAATGCACCACCCGGTGTGGGACTGGTCCAATCATATCCCAGTGTGGGTCTCAGGGCTGGTCCAATCATATCCCAGTGTGGGTCTCAGGGCTGGTCCAATCATATCCCAGTGTGGGTCTCAGGGCTGGTCCAATTATATCCCAGTGTGGGTCTCAGGGCTGGTCCAATCATATCCCAGTGTGGGTCTCAGGGCTGGTCCAATTATATCCCAGTGTGGGTCTCAGGGCTGGTCCAATCATATCCCAGTGTGGGTCTCAGGGCTGGTCCAATCATATCCCAGTGTGGGTCCCCGGGCTGGGCCAATCATATCCCAGTGTGGGTCCCCGGGCTGGGCCAATCATATCCCAGTATGTATCACTGGGCTGGGGCCAATCACGTGCCTTAGTGTCCATGAGTGACCACGGTGCTAGCTGTGGAGGGAGGGGAGAAGGGATGGGAGGGGGGAGCTGTTATGTATGAATAAAAAGTCTGACTGGATACTGTGAGCTCAAAGTAACGTGTGGCCTTAGTCTTTTATTGCAGGTCACGAGAGTGCCTCTCCAACCTGTGAGGCCTCCTTAAGTACCTGTGCTCCCAAGGGATTATGGGATCCCTTGGGGCTCCAGGGGATGAGGCCTCTGGTGGCTATACAAGATATATACAAGTTTACATAGATAACAGGAGGAGAGGGAATGGGAGGGGAGAGGAGAGGGGATCAGAGGTGGAGGAGAGAGGATCAGAGGGGGAGGAGAGGAGAGGGGGTCGGAGAGGAGAGGGGAGAGGAGAGGGGATCGAAGGGGGAGGAGAGGGGATGGGAGGGGGGGAGAGGAGAGTGGATCGGAGAGGTGAGCGGAGAGGGGATCGGAGGGGGAGAGAGGAGAGATGATCAGAGAGGGGATGGGGGGGAGAGGAGAGGAGAGGGGGTCGGAGAGGGGAGAGGAGAGGGGATCGGAGGGGGAGGAGAGGGGAGAGGAGAGGGGATCGGAGGGGGAGAGAGGATCAGAGAGGGGATTGGGGGGAGAGGAGAGGGGATCGGAGGGGGAGTAGGGGGGATCGGAGGGGGAGTAGGGGGGATCGGAGGGGGAGTAGGGGGGATCGGAGGGGGAGTAGAGGGGATAGGAGGGTGAGACGAGAGAGGATCGGAGGGAGAGGAGAGGGGATCGGAGAGGAGAGGAGATCGGAGAGGGAATCGGGGTGGGAGGAGAGGGGATTGGAGGGGGATGACAGGGGATGGGAGGGTGAGACGAGAGAGGATCGGAGGGAGGGGAGAGGAGAGGGGATCGGAGGGGAGAGGAGGGGGAGAGGAGGAGGAGAGGGGAATGTTGTAATTGGCCAAACTGCGTGAGGTTTGTGAGGCGACGGCTTTGATGGTGAGAGAGCCAGACGCAGGCAGTGTGAGACACACACACAGTGGGCGGGGCGATGGTGAAATGATGGAAATTGCTGGAGCTACACTCAGCGTTCCCCCCCGGGCTGCGTGTCACACCCGACCAGCACACAGCACCTCGATCAGATCCACACTCCGATACACAGACCGTTGTCTCTCTGTGCCCCGTGTCTGAGCATCCTGCTCCTTCCCTGGGAGGGGCTCCTAATTCTTTATCTTTCTGCACCATCTCCAACAGGAATGCAATGTCCCTAAAAGCAGTGCTTGGGAAGCCAATGGCCCAGAGGGTCAGGAGTAAAAGAAGTGATTCTGCTGAAAGCAGCGGCGATAGTGATGATGAGTCGCTGGAGTCAAGTTCTCTGGAAGTCAGGAATAGAAGACGGGCTGTGAGGTAATGAGGGGACTCACCACCCTGAGGGTCTGGGGGTCACGGGGTGAGGGTGAGAGAGGTTTCTCCGCCCCACGGGGCTGCTCCAGGTGGGAAGGAGAGCATGAAGCAGCCCCACTGGTTCCGTGAGTCAATGCACCACCCGGTGTGGGACTGGGCCAATCATATCCCAGTGTGGGTCTCAGGGCTGGTCCAATCATATCCCAGTGTGGGTCTCAGGGCTGGTCCAATCATATCCCAGTGTGGGTCTCAGGGCTGGGCCAATCATATCCCAGTGTGGGTCTCAGGGCTGGTCCAATCATATCCCAGTGTGGGTCTCAGGGCTGCTCCAATCATATCCCAATGTGGGTCTCAGGGCTGGGCCAATCATATCCCAGTGTGGGTCTCCGGGCTGGGCCAATCATATCTCAATGTGAATCCCCGGGCTGGGCAATTACATCCCAGTGTGGGTCCCTGTGCTGGGCCAATCAAATCCCAGCATGGGGCCCCAGGCTCTGCCAATCATATTCCAGCGTGAGTCCCTGGGCTGGGCCAAACATATCCCAGCATGGGTCACCGGGCTGGGCCAATCACATGCCTTAGTGTCCGTGAGTGACCACGGTGCTGGTTGTGGAGGGAGGGGAGAGGGGATGGGAGGGGGGAGCTGTTATGTATGAATAAAAACTCTGACTGGATACTGTGAGCTCAAAGTAACATGTGGCCTTAGTCTTTTATTGCAGGTCAGGAGAGTGCCTCTCCAACCTGTGAGGCCTCCTTAAGTACCTGTACTCCCAAGGGATTATGGGATCCCTTGGGACTCCAGGGGATGAGGCCTCTGGTGGCTGTACAAGGTATATACAAGTTTACATAGATAACAGGAGGATGGAAGGGGAGATGAGAGGGGATGGGAGGGGGGAGAGGGGAGAGGAGAGGACATCGGAGGGATCGGAGGGGGAGGAGAGGAGTGGGGGTCGGAGAGGGGAGAGGATCGGAGGGGGAGGAGAGGGGATGGGAGGGGGGAGCGGAGAGGGGATCGGAGGGGGAGAGGAGGGAGAGAGGAGAGAGGATCAGAGAGGGGATGGGGGGGAGAGGAGAGGACAGAGGGTCGGAGAGGGGAATGGAGGGGGAGGAGAGGGGATCGGAGGGGGGAGAGGAGAGTGGATCGGAGGAGGAGAGAGGAACTGAGAGGGGATGGAGGGGAGAGGAGAGGGGATCGGAGGGGGAGTAGGGGGGATCGGAGGTGAAGTAGAGGGGATGGGAGGGTGAGATGAGTGAGGAGCGGGGGGAGAGGAGAGGGGATCGGAGAGGGAATCGGGGTGGGAGGAGAGGGGATGGGAGAGGGAAGAGGAGAGGGGGTGGGAGAGGGAAGAGGAGAGGGGGTGGGAGAGGGAAGAGGAGAGGGGATCGGAGAGGGAATCGGGGTGGGAGGAGAGGGGATTGGAGGGGGAGGAGAGGGGATCGGAGGGGGAGGAGAGGGGAGAGGGAATCGGGGTGGGAGGAGAGGGGATCGGAGGGGGAGGAGAGGGGATCGGAGAGGAGATCGGAGAGGGAATCAGGGTGGGAGGAGAGGGGATGGGAGAGGGAAGATGAGAGGGGATCGGAGGGGGAGTAGGGGGGTCGGAGGGGGAGTAGCGGGGATCGGAGGGGGAGTAGGGGGGATCGGAGAGGGAGTAGATGGGATGGGAGGGTGAGACGAGAGAGGATCGGAGGGAGGGGAGAGGAGATCGGAGAGGAGAGGAGATCGGAGAGGGAATCGGGGTGGGAGGAGAGGGGATGGGAGGGGGGATCGGAGGGGAGAGGCGAGGGGATCGGAGGGGAGAGGAGGGGGAGAGGAGAATGTTGTAATTGGCCAGACTGTGTGAGGTTTGTAATTGGCCAGACTGTGTGAGGTTTGTGAGGCGACGGCTTTGATGGTGAGAGAGCCAGACGCAGGCAGTGTGAGACACACACACAGTGGGCGGGGCGATGGTGAAATGATGGAAATTGCTGGAGCTACACTCAGCGTTCCCCCCCGGGCTGCGTGTCACACCCGACCAGCACACAGCACCTCGATCAGATCCACACTCCGATACACAGACCGTTGTCTCTCTGTGCCCCGTGTCTGAGAATCCTGCTCCTTCCCTGGGAGGGGCTCCTAATTCTTTATCTTTCTGCACCATCTCCAACAGGAATGCAATGTCCCTAAAAGCAGTACTTGGGAAGCCAATGGCCCAGAGGGTCAGGAGTAAAAGAAGTGATTCTGCTGAAAGCAGCGGCGATAGTGATGATGAGTCGCTGGAGTCGAGTTCTCTGGAAGTCAGGAATAGAAGACGGGCTGTGAGGTAATGAGGGGACTCACCACCCTGAGGGTCTGGGGGTCACGGGGTGAGGGTGAGAGAGGTTTCTCCGCCCCACGGGGCTGCTCCAGGTGGGAAGGAGAGCATGAAGCGGCCCCACTGGTTCCGTGAGTCAATGCACCACCCGGTGTGGGACTGGGCCAATCATATCCCAGTGTGGGTCTCAGGGCTGGTCCAATCATATCCCAGTGTGGGTCTCAGGGCTGGTCCAATCATATCCCAGTGTGGGTCTCAGGGCTGGTCCAATCATATCCCAGTGTGGGTCTCCGGCCTGGTCCAATCATATCCCAGTGTGGGTCTCAGGGCTGGGCCAATCATATCCCAGTGTGGGTCTCAGGGCTGGTCCAATCATATCCCAGTGTGGCTCTCAGGGCTGGTCCAAACATATCCCAGTGTGGGTCTCCAGGCTGGGCCAATCATATCTCAACGCGAGTCCCCGGGCTGGGCAATTACATTCCAGTGTGGGTCCCTGTGCTGGGCCAATCAAATCCCAGCGTGGGGCCCCAGGCTCTGCCAATCATATCCCAGCGTGGGTCACCGGGCTGTGCCAATCACATGCCTTAGTGTCTGTGAGTGACCATGGTGCTGGTTGTGGAGGGAGGGGAGAGGGGATGGGAGGGGGGAGCTGTTATGTATGAATAAAAAGTCTGACTGGATACTGTGAGCTCAAACTAACGTGTGGCCTTAGTCTTTTATTGCAGGTCATGAGAGTGGCTCTCCAACCTGTGAGGCCTCCTTAAGTACCTGTACTGCCAAGGGATTATGGGATCCCTTGGGACTCCAGGGGATGAGGCCTCTGGTGGCTGTACAAGATATATACAAGTTTACATAGATAACAGGAGGATGGAAGGGGAGAGGAGAGGGGATGGGAGGGGGGAGAGGGGAGTGGATCGGAGGGGGAGTAGGGGGGATCGGAGGGGGAGTAGGAGGGATCGGAGGGGGAGTAGGGGGGATCGGAGGGGGAGTAGGAGGGATCGGAGGGGGAGTAGGGGGGATCGGAGGGGGAGTAGGGGGGATCGGAGGGGGAATCGGAGAGGGAGTAGGGGGGATCGGAGGGGGAGTAGGGGGGATCGGAGGGGGAGTAGGGGGAATCGGAGAGGGAGTAGGGGGGATCGGAGGGGGAGTAGGGGGGATCGGAGGGGGAGTAGGGGGGATCGGAGGGGGAGTAGGGGGGATCGGAGGGGGAGTAGGGGGGATCGGAGTAGGAGTAGAGGGGATAGGAGGGTGAGACGAGTGAGGATCGGAGGGAGAGGAGAGGGGATCGGAGAGGAGATCGGAGAGAGAATCGGGGTGGGAGGAGAGGGGATCGGAGGGGGAGGAGAGGGGATCGGAGGGGGAGGAGAGGGGATGGGAGGGTGAGACGAGAGAGGATCGGAGGGAGAGGAGAGGGGATCGGAGAGGAGAGGAGATCAGAGAGGGAATCGGGGTGGGAGGAGAGGGGATCGGGGTGGGAGGAGAGGGGATGGGAGAGGGAAGAGGAGAGGGGATGGGAGAGGGAAGAGGAGAGGGGATGGGAGAGGGAAGAGGAGAGGGGATGGGAGAGGGAAGAGGAGAGGGGATGGGAGAGGGAAGAGGAGAGGGGATCGGAGGGCAAGTAGGGGGGATCGGAGGGGGAGTAGGGGGGATCGGAGGGGGAGTAGGTGGGATCGGAGGGGGAGTAGGTGGGATCGGAGGGGGAGTAGGGGGGATCGGAAAGGGAGTAGGGGGGATCGGAGGGGGAGTAGGTGGGATCGGAGGGGGAGTAGGTGGGATCGGAGGGGGAGTAGGGGGGATCGGAGTGGGAGTAGACGGGATGGGAGCGTGAGACGAGAGAGGATCGGAGGGAGAGGAGAGGGGATCGGAGAGGAGAGGAGATCAGAGAGAGAATCGGGGTGGGAGGAGAGGGGATCGGAGGTGGGGGAGAGGGGATGGGAGAGGACAGAGGATCGGAGGGAAGAGGAGAGGGGATCGGAGAGGAGAGGAGATCAGAGAGAGAATCGGGGTGGGAGGAGAGGGGATCGGAGGTGGGGGAGAGGGGATGGGAGAGGGAGAGGACAGAGGATCGGAGAGGAGAGGAGAGGCGATCGGAGAGGGAATCGGGGTGGGAGGAGAGGGGTTGGGAGGGGGGAGGAGAGGGGATAGAAACATGGAAACATAGAAAATATGTGCAGGAGTAGGCCATTCGGCCCTTCGAGCCTGCACCGCCATTCAATGAGTTCATGGCTGAACATGCAACTTCAGTACCCCATTCCTGCTTTCTCGCCATACCCCTTGATCCCCCTAGTAGTAAGGACCTCATCTAACTCCCTTTTGAATATATTTAGTGAATTGGCCTCAACAACGTTCTGTGGTAGAGAATTCCACAGGTTCACCACTCTCTGGGTGAAGAAGTTCCTCCGCATCTCGGTCCTAAATGGCTTACCCCTTATCCTTAGACTGTGACCTCTGGTTCTGGACTTCCCCAACATTGGGAACATTCTTCCTGCATCTAACCTGTCCAGTCCCGTCAGAATTTTAAATGTTTCTATGAGGTCCCCTCTCATTCTTCTGAACTCCAGTGAATACAAGCCCAGTTGATCCAGTCTTTCTTGATAGGTCAGTTCCGCCATCCCGGGAATCAGTCTGGTGAACCTTCGCTGCACTCCCTCAATAGCAAGAATGTCCTTCCTCAAGTTAGGAGACCAAAACTGTACACAATACTCCAGGTGTGGCCTCACCAAGGCCCTGTACAACTGTAGCAACACCTCCCTGCCCCTGTACTCAAATCCCCTCGCTATGAAGGCCAACATACCATTTGCTTTCTTAACCGCCTGCTGCACCTGCATGCCAATCTTCAATGACTGATGTACCATGACACCCAGGTCTCGTTGCACCTCCCCTTTTCCTAATCTGTCACCATTCAGATAATAGTCTGTCTCTCTGTTTTTACCACCAAAGTGGATAACCTCACATTTATCCACATTATACTTCAGATGCCATGCATTTGCCCACTCACCTAACCTATCCAAGTCACTCTGCAGCCTCACAGCATCCTCCTCGCAGCTCACACTGCCACCCAACTTAGTGTCATCCGCAAATTTGGAGATACTACATTTAATCCCCTCATCTAAATCATTAATGTACAGTGTAAACAGCTGGGGCCCCAGCACAGAACCCTGCGGTACCCCACTAGTCACTGCCTGCCATTCTGAAAAGTACCCATTTACTCCTACTCTTTGCTTCCTGTCTGACAACCAGTTCTCAATCCATGTCAGTACACTGCCCCCAATCCCATGTGCTCTAACTTTGCACATCAATCTCTTGTGTGGGACCTTGTCGAACGCCTTCTGAAAGTCCAAATATACCACATCAACTGGTTCTCCCTTATCCACTCTACTGGAAACATCCTCAAAAAATTCCAGAAGATTTGTCAAGCATGATTTCCCTTTCACAAATCCATGCTGACTTGGACCTATCATGTCACCTCTTTCCAAATGCGCTGCTATGACATCCTTAATAATTGATTCCATCATTTTACCCACTACCGATGTCAGGCTGACCGGTCTATAATTCCCTGTTTTCTCTCTCCCTCCTTTTTTAAAAAGTGGGGTTACATTGGCTACCCTCCACTCCATAGGAACTGATCCAGAGTCAATGGAATGTTGGAAAATGACTGTCAATGCATCCACTATTTCCAAGGCCACCTCCTTAAGTACTCTGGGATGCAGTCCATCAGGCCCTGGGGATTTATCGGCCTTCAATCCCATCAATTTCCCCAACACAATTTCCCGGCTAATAAGGATTTCCCTCAGTTCCTCCTCCTTACTAGACCCCCCGACCCCTTTTATAACCGGAAGGTTGTTCGTGTCCTCCTTCATGAATACCGAACCAAAGTACTTGTTCAATTGGTCTGCCATTTCTTTGTTCCCCGTTATGACTTCCCCTGATTCTGACTGCAGGGGACCTACGTTTGTCTTTACTAACCTTTTTCTCTTTACATATCTATAGAAACTTTTGCAATCCATCTTAATGTTCCCTGCAAGCTTCTTCTCATACTCCATTTTCCCTGCCCTAATCAAACCCTTTGTCCTCCTCTGCTGAGTTCTAAATTTCTCCCAGTCCCCAGGTTCGCTGCTATTTCTGGCCAATTTGTATGCCACTTCCTTGGCTTTAATACTATCCCTGATTTCCCTTGATAGCCACGGTTGAGCCACCTTCCCTTTTTTATTTTTATGCCAGACAGGAATGTACAATTGTTGTAATTCATCCATGCGGTCTCTAAATGTCTGCCATTGCCCATCCACAGTCAACCCCTTAAGTATCATTCGCCAATCCATCCCAGCCAATTCACGCCTCATACCTTCAAAGTTACCCTTCTTTAAGTTCTGGACCATGGTCTCTGAATTAACTGTTTCATTCTCCATCCTAATGCAGAATTCCACCATATTATGGTCACTCTTCCCCAAGGGGCCTCGCACAACGAGATTGCTAATTAATCCTCTCTCATTACATAACACCCAATCTAAGATGGCCTCCCCCCTAGTTGGTTCCTCGACATACTGGTCCAAAAAACCATCCCTTATGCACTCCAGGAAATCCTCCTCCACCATATTGCTTCCAGTTTGGTTAGCCCAATCTATGTGCATATTAAAGTCACCCATTATAACTGCTGCACCTTTATTGCATGCACCCCTAATTTCATGTTTGATGCCCTCCCCAACATCACTACTACTGTTTGGAGGTCTGTACACAACTCCTACTAATGTGTTTTGCCCTTTGGTGTTCTGCAGCTCTACCCATATAGATTCCACATCATCCAAGCTAATGTCCTTCCTAACTATTGCCTTAATCTCCTCCTTAACCAGCAATGCTACCCCACCTCCTTTTCCTTTTATTCTATCCTTCCTGAATGTTGAATACCCCTGGATATTGAGTTCCCAGCCCTGATCATCCTGGAGCCACGTCTCCGTAATCCCAATCACATCATATTTGTTAACATCTATTTGCATCTATTTGCACAGTTAATTCATCCACCTTATTGCGGATACTCCTTGCATTAAGACACAAAGCCTTTAGGATTGTTTTTTTAACACCCTCTGTCCTTTTAGATGGGAGAGGACAGACGATCGGAGGGGAGAGGAGAGGGGATCGGAGGGGAGAGGAGAGGGGATCGGAGGGGAGAGGAGAGGGGATCGGAGCGGATCAGAGGGGAGAGGAGAGGGGATCGGAGGGGAGAGGAGAGGGGATTGGAGGGGAGAGGAGAGGGGATCGGAGGGGAGAGGAGAGGGGATCGGAGGGGAGAGGAGAGGGGATGGGAGGGGGGATCGGAGGGGAGAGGAGAGGGGATCGGAGGGGAGAGGAGAGGGGATCGGAGGGGAGAGGAGGGGGAGAGGAGGAGGAGAGGGGAATGTTGTAATTGGCCAGACTGTGTGAGGTTTGTGAGGCGACGGCTTTGATGGTGAGAGAGCCAGACGCAGGCAGTGTGAGACACACACACAGTGGGCGGGGCGATGGTGAAATGATGGAAATTGCTGGAGCTACACTCAGCGTTCCCCCCCGGGCTGCGTGTCACACCCGACCAGCACACAGCACCTCGATCAGATCCACACTCCGATACACAGACCGTTGTCTCTCTGTGCCCCGTGTCTGAGCATCCTGCTCCTTCCCTGGGAGGGGCTCCTAATTCTTTATCTTTCTGCACCATCTCCAACAGGAATGCAATGTCCCTAAAAGCAGTACTTGGGAAGCCAATGGCCCAGAGGGTCAGGAGTAAAAGAAGTGATTCTGCTGAAAGCAGCGGCGATAGTGATGATGAGTCGCTGGAGTCGAGTTCTCTGGAAGTCAGGAATAGAAGACGGGCTGTGAGGTAATGAGGGGACTCACCACCCTGAGGGTCTGGGGGTCACGGGGTGAGGGTGAGAGAGGTTTCTCCGCCCCACGGGGCTGCTCCAGGTGGGAAGGAGAGCATGAAGCGGCCCCACTGGTTCCGTGAGTCAATGCACCACCCGGTGTGGGACTGGGCCAATCATATCCCAGTGTGGGTCTCAGGGCTGGTCCAATCATATCCCAGTGTGGGTCTCAGGGCTGGTCCAATCATATCCCAGTGTGGGTCTCAGGGCTGGTCCAATCATATCCCAGTGTGGGTCTCCGGCCTGGTCCAATCATATCCCAGTGTGGGTCTCAGGGCTGGTCCAATCATATCCCAGTGTGGCTCTCAGGGCTGGTCCAAACATATCCCAGTGTGGGTCTCCAGGCTGGGCCAATCATATCTCAACGCGAGTCCCCGGGCTGGGCAATTACATTCCAGTGTGGGTCCCTGTGCTGGGCCAATCAAATCCCAGCGTGGGGCCCCAGGCTCTGCCAATCATATCCCAGCGTGGGTCACCGGGCTGTGCCAATCACATGCCTTAGTGTCTGTGAGTGACCATGGTGCTGGTTGTGGAGGGAGGGGAGAGGGGATGGGAGGGGGGAGCTGTTATGTATGAATAAAAAGTCTGACTGGATACTGTGAGCTCAAACTAACGTGTGGCCTTAGTCTTTTATTGCAGGTCATGAGAGTGGCTCTCCAACCTGTGAGGCCTCCTTAAGTACCTGTACTCCCAAGGGATTATGGGATCCCTTGGGACTCCAGGGGATGAGGCCTCTGGTGGCTGTACAAGATATATACAAGTTTACATAGATAACAGGAGGATGGAAGGGGAGAGGAGAGGGGATGGGAGGGGGGAGAGGGGAGTGGATCGGAGGGGGAGTAGGGGGGATCGGAGGGGGAGTAGGAGGGATCGGAGGGGGAGTAGGGGGGATCGGAGGGGGAGTAGGAGGGATCGGAGGGGGAGTAGGGGGGATCGGAGGGGGAGTAGGGGGGATCGGAGAGGGAGTAGGGGGGATCGGAGGGGGAGTAGGGGGGATCGGAGGGGGAGTAGGGGGGATCGGAGAGGGAGTAGGGGGGATCGGAGGGGGAGTAGGTTGGATCGGAGGGGGAGTAGGGGGGATCGGAGGGGGAGTAGGGGGGATCGGAGTAGGAGTAGAGGGGATAGGAGGGTGAGACGAGTGAGGATCGGAGGGAGAGGAGAGGGGATCGGAGAGGAGATCGGAGAGAGAATCGGGGTGGGAGGAGAGGGGATCGGAGGGGGAGGAGAGGGGATCGGAGGGGGAGGAGAGGGGATGGGAGGGTGAGACAAGAGAGGATCGGAGGGAGAGGAGAGGGGATCGGAGAGGAGAGGAGATCAGAGAGGGAATCGGGGTGGGAGGAGAGGGGATCGGGGTGGGAGGAGAGGGGATGGGAGAGGGAAGAGGAGAGGGGATGGGAGAGGGAAGAGGAGAGGGGATGGGAGAGGGAAGAGGAGAGGGGATCGGAGGGCAAGTAGGGGGGATCGGAGGGGGAGTAGGGGGAATCGGAGGGGGAGTAGGGGGGATCGGAGGGGGAGTAGGTGGGATCGGAGGGGGAGTAGGGGGGATCGGAGAGGGAGTAGACGGGATGGGAGCGTGAGACGAGAGAGGATCGGAGGGAGAGGAGAGGGGATCGGAGAGGAGAGGAGATCAGAGAGAGAATCGGGTTTGGGAGGAGAGGGGATCGGAGGTGGAGGAGAGGGGATGGGAGAGGGAGAGGACAGAGGATCGGAGAGGAGAGGAGAGGTGATCGGAGAGGGAATCGGGGTGGGAGGAGAGGGGTTGGGAGGGGGGAGGAGAGGGGATAGAAACATGGAAACATAGAAAATATGTGCAGGAGTAGGCCATTCGGCCCTTCGAGCCTGCACCGCCATTCAATGAGTTCATGGCTGAACATTCAACTTCAGTACCCCATTCCTGCTTTCTCACCATACCCCTTGATCCCCCGAGTAGTAAGGACCTCATCTAACTCCCTTTTGAATATATTTAGTGAATTGGCCTCAACAACGTTCTGTGGTAGAGAATTCCACAGGTTCACCACTCTCTGGGTGAAGAAGTTCCTCCGCATCTCGGTCCTAAATGGCTTACCCCTTATCCTTAGACTGTGACCTCTGGTTCTGGACTTCCCCAACATTGGGAACATTCTTCCTGCATCTAACCTGTCCAGTCCCGTCAGAATTTTAAATGTTTCTTTGAGGTCCCCTCTCATTCTTCTGAACTCCAGTGAATACAAGCCCAGTTGATCCAGTCTTTCTTGATAGGTCAGTTCCGCCATCCCGGGAATCAGTCTGGTGAACCTTCGCTGCACTCCCTCAATAGCAAGAATGTCCTTCCTCAAGTTAGGAGACCAAAACTGTACACAATACTCCAGGTGTGGCCTCACCAAGGCCCTGTACAACTGTAGCAACACCTCCCTGCCCCTGTACTCAAATCCCCTCGCTATGAAGGCCAACATGCCATTTGCTTTCTTAACCGCCTGCTGTACCTGCATGCCAACCTTCAATAACTGATGTACCATGACACCCAGGTCTCTTTGCACCTCCCCTTTTCCTAATCTGTCACCATTCAGATAATAGTCTGTCTCTCTGTTTTTACCACCAAAGTGGATAACCTCACATTTATCCACATTATACTTCATCTGCCATGCATTTGCCCACTCACCTAACCTATCCAAGTCGCTCTGCAGCCTCACAGCATCCTCCTCGCAGCTCACACTGCCACCCAACTTAGTGTCATCCGCAAATTTGGAGATACTACATTTAATCCCCTCATCTAAATCATTAATGTACAGTGTAAACAGCTGGGGCCCCAGCACAGAACCTTGCGGTACCCCACTAGTCACTGCCTGCCATTCTGAAAAGTACCCATTTACTCCTACTCTTTGCTTCCTGTCTGACAACCAGTTCTCAATCCATGTCAGCACACTACCCCCAATCCCATGTGCTCTAACTTTGCACATCAATCTCTTGTGTGGGACCTTGTCGAACGCCTTCTGAAAGTCCAAATATACCACATCAACTGGTTCTCCCTTATCCACTCTACTGGAAACATCCTCAAAAAATTCCAGAAGATTTGTCAAGCATGATTTCCCTTTCACAAATCCATGCTGACTTGGACCTATCATGTCACCTCTTTCCAAATGCACTGCTATGACATCCTTAATAATTGATTCCATCATTTTACCCACTACCGATGTCAGGCTGACCGGTCTATAATTCCCTGTTTTCTCTCTCCCTCCTTTTTTAAAAAGTGGGGTTACATTGGCTACCCTCCACTCCATAGGAACTGATCCAGAGTCAATGGAATGTTGGAAAATGACTGTCAATGCATCCACTATTTCCAAGGCCACCTGCTTAAGTACTCTGGGATGCAGTCCATCAGGCCCTGGGGATTTATCGGCCTTCAATCCCATCAATTTCCCCAACACAATTTCCCGGCTAATAAGGATTTCCCTCAGTTCCTCCTCCTTACTAGACCCCCCGACCCCTTTTATAACCGGAAGGTTGTTCGTGTCCTCCTTCATGAATACCGAACCAAAGTACTTGTTCAATTGGTCTGCCATTTCTTTGTTCCCCGTTATGACTTCCCCTGATTCTGACTGCAGGGGACCTACGTTTGTCTTTACTAACCTTTTTCTCTTTACATATCTATAGAAACTTTTGCAATCCATCTTAATGTTCCCTGCAAGCTTCTTCTCATACTCCATTTTCCCTGCCCTAATCAAACCCTTTGTCCTCCTCTGCTGAGTTCTAAATTTCTCCCAGTCCCCAGGTTCGCTGCTATTTCTGGCCAATTTGTATGCCACTTCCTTGGCTTTAATACTATCCCTGATTTCCCTTGATAGCCACGGTTGAGCCACCTTCCCTTTTTTATTTTTATGCCAGACAGGAATGTACAATTGTTGTAATTCATCCATGCGGTCTCTAAATGTCTGCCATTGCCCATCCACAGTCAACCCCTTAAGTATCATTCGCCAATCCATCCCAGCCAATTCACGCCTCATACCTTCAAAGTTACCCTTCTTTAAGTTCTGGACCATGGTCTCTGAATTAACTGTTTCATTCTCCATCCCAATGCAGAATTCCACCATATTATGGTCACTCTTCCCCAAGGGGCCTCGCACAACGAGATTGCTAATTAATCCTCTCTCATTACATAACACCCAGTCTAAGATGGCCTCCCCCCTAGTTGGTTCCTCGACATACTGGTCCAAAAAACCATCCCTTATGCACTCCAGGAAATCCTCCTCCACCATATTGCTTCCAGTTTGGTTAGCCCAATCTATGTGCATATTAAAGTCACCCATTAAAACTGCTGCACCTTTATTGCATGCACCCCTAATTTCATGTTTGATGCCCTCCCCAACATCACTACTACTGTTTGGAGGTCTGTACACAACTCCCACTAATGTTTTTTGCCCTTTGGTGTTCTGCAGCTCTACCCATATAGATTCCACATCATCCAAGCTAATGTCCTTCCTAACTATTGCCTTAATCTCCTCCTTAACCAGCAATGCTACCCCACCTCCTTTTCCTTTTATTCTATCCTTCCTGAATGTTGAATACCCCTGGATATTGAGTTCCCAGCCCTGATCATCCTGGAGCCACGTCTCCGTAATCCCAATCACATCATATTTGTTAACATCTATTTGCATCTATTTGCACAGTTAATTCATCCACCTTATTGCGGATACTCCTTGCATTAAGACACAAAGCCTTTAGGATTGTTTTTTTAACACCCTCTGTCCTTTTAGATGGGAGAGGACAGACGATCGGAGGGGAGAGGAGAGGGGATCGGAGGGGAGAGGAGAGGGGATCGGAGGGGAGAGGAGAGGGGATCGGAGGGGAGAGGAGGGGGAGAGGAGGAGGAGAGGGGAATGTTGTAATTGGCCAGACTGTGTGAGGTTTGTGAGGCGACGGCTTTGATGGTGAGAGAGCCAGACGCAGGCAGTGTGAGACACACACACAGTGGGCGGGGCGATGGTGAAATGATGGAAATTGCTGGAGCTACACTCAGCGTTCCCCCCCGGGCTGTGTGTCACACCCGACCAGCACACAGCACCTCGATCAGATCCACACTCCGATACACAGACCGTTGTCTCTCTGTGCCCCGTGTCTGAGCATCCTGCTCCTTCCCTGGGAGGGGCTCCTAATTCTTTATCTTTCTGCACCATCTCCAACAGGAATGCAATGTCCCTAAAAGCAGTACTTGGGAAGCCAATGGCCCAGAGGGTCAGGAGTAAAAGAAGTGATTCTGCTGAAAGCAGCGGCGATAGTGATGATGAGTCGCTGGAGTCGAGTTCTCTGGAAGTCAGGAATAGAAGACGGGCTGTGAGGTAATGAGGGGACTCACCACCCTGAGGGTCTGGGGGTCACGGGGTGAGGGTGAGAGAGGTTTCTCCGCCCCACGGGGCTGCTCCAGGTGGGAAGGAGAGCATGAAGCAGCCCCACTGGTTCCGTGAGTCAATGCACCACCCGGTGTGGGACTGGTCCAATCATATCCCAGTGTGGGTCTCAGGGCTGGTCCAATCATATCCCAGTGTGGGTCTCAGGGCTGGGCCAATCATATCCCAGTGTGGGTCTCAGGGCTGCTCCAATCATATCCCAGTGTGGGTTTCAGGGCTGGTCCAATCATATCCCAGTGTGGGTCTCCGGCCTGGTCCAATCATATCCCAGTGTGGGTCTCAGGGCTGGGCCAATCACATCTCAACGTGAGTCCCCGGGCTGGGCAATTACATCCCAGTGTGGGTCCCTGTGCTGGGCCAATCAAATCCCAGCGTGGGGCCCCAGGCTCTGCCAATCATATCCCAGCGTGAGTTCCCGGGCTGGGCCAATCATATCCTAGCGTGAGTTCCCGGGCTGGGCCAATCATATCCCAGCGTGAGTTCCCGGGCTGGGCCAATCATATCCCAGTGTGGGTCCCCGGGCTGGGCCAATCATATCCCAGTGTGGGTCCCTGGGCTGGGCCAATCACATCCCAGTGTGGGTCCCTGGGCTGGGCCAATCATATCGCAGTGTGGGTCCCCGCGCTGGGCCAATCATATCCCAGCATGGGTCACTGGGCTGGGACCAATCACGTGCCTTAGTGTCCGTGAGTGACCACGGTGCTGGTTGTGGAGGGAGGGGAGAGGGGATGGGAGGGGGGAGCTGTTATGTATGAATAAAAAGTCTGACTGGATACTGTGAGCTCAAAGTAACGTGTGGCCTTAGTCTTTTATTGCAGGTCACGAGAGTGCCTCTCCAACCTGTGAGGCCTCCTTAAGTACCTGTGCTCCCAAGGGATTATGGGATCCCTTGGGACTCCAGGGGATGAGGCATCTGGTGGCTGTACAAGATATATACAAATTTACATAGATAACAGGAGGAGAGGGGAGGGGAGAAGAGAGGGGATCAGAGGGGGAGGAGAGGGGATCGGAGGGGGAGGAGAGGATAGTGGATTGGAGGAGGGAGACGAGAGGAGAGGGGAGGGGGGAGGGGAGGGGGGAGAAGAGAGGAGAGGAGAGGAGGGAGAGGAGAGGAGAGGGAGAGGAGGGGGAGAGGGAGAGGGGAGAGGGGAGAGGGAGAGGGGAGGGGGAGAGGGGATGGGAGAGTGGAGAGGAGAGGAGAGGAGAGAGGATCGGAGGAGGAGAGGAGAAGTGATCGGAGGGGAAGAGGAGGGAGAGAGGACAGGGGATGGTAGGGGGAGAGGATAGTGGATCGGAGGGAGGAGAGGGAGAGAAGAGGGGAGAGGAGAGGGGAAAGTAGAGAGGATCGGAGGAGGAGAGGAGAAGGGATGGGAGGGGGAGAGGAGGGGGGATTGGAAAGGAGGGGGAGAGGGGGGGGGAGAGGGGGAGGGAGGGAGAGGGGGGAGATGGGGGGGAGAGGAGGGGGATGGGAGAGGAGGGGGAGAGAAGGGGGATGGGAGAGGAGGGGAGAGGGTATTTTCGGGGGAAGAGAAGTGGACAGGCGATGGAAGAGGAGGGGGAGAGGAGAGAGAAGTGGGGTTCGGAGGGGGGTTCAGAGGGGGAGAGGAAGGGGGTTCGGAGGTGGATTTGAGGGGGAGAGGAGGGGGAGAGGAGCGGGAGAGTGGATGAGAGAGTACTGGCATTCGGAAGTGGAAGTGGAAGAGGAGGGGGAGTTCTGAGGGGGAGAGGAGGGGGGGTTCGGAGGGGGAGAGGGGAGAATAATGGGATTCAGAGGGGGGGGTTGGAGGGGGAGAGGAGAGGAGAGAGTAGTGGGGTTTGGAGGAGGGGTCGGAGGGGGAGAGAGGAGGGGGAGGAAGGGAGCGGGGGAGAGGGGCGGTGGGAGAGGAGAGGGAGAGGGGAGGGGGTGAGGGGAGGGGAAGGTTGGAGGAGAGGGGAGGGAGGAGAGGGGAGGGGGGAGAGGAGGGGGGAGAGGAGGGGGAGAGGGGGAGGGGGAGAGGAAGGGGAGGGGAGGGGGATGAGGGGAGGGGAGGGGGGGAGAGGAGAGGGGAGGGGGGAGAGG